>NC_092246.1:20379028-20424028 GCF_036320965.1 Panulirus ornatus | reverse complement strand
TGTACATACCAGATACTGGCGGGAACTGGCGAGCACGGCTGGTAATATATATATATATATATATATATATATATATATATATATATATATATATATATATATGAGCTACGTTAAATGAGACGATCTACCATATAGCATCAGCCCAAGCGAAGCAGTGTCGGAGATGGCTCGAGACTTAATGCGATTAATGAGAGACACGCGACCCTAATTTGCTCCTGCCTAATTAACAGCAATGGGTGACCTGAAGGAAACCCATTTAATAATGTGGGTACAAGGCTGCTCAGCATGCGTAAACAAGGTACGGGGAGAGAAGGGGGGGGGACAAAGGAGACGAACGCTTCGGAGCACAAGGCAGAGATTCAACTCCGAAGCTTTGAAGCATAAGGACTGCGACTGAACCCCGAAGCTTTGAAGCATAAGGTGACGACGAAATCTCGAAGCTTCGGACCGCAAGGCAGAGACCGAACCCCGTAGGAGCTTCGGAGCGCAAGGCAGAGACTGAACCCCGGAGCTCTGAAGCATAAGGACTGCGACTGAACCCCGAAGCTTCGGGAGCGCAAGATAGCGACTAGACGCTCATGGTCTAATACCGGGATTGAGGAGGAATACTCTATCACAGACGCTCTCTATCAAGGCTACACGAGGCATTAAACCTACGCGTTCCACTACGGATTCGGATGGGAGGTGAATCATGAACCCGGAGTTAAGAGACTGTGGGGCGTGGTGGTGGTGATGAAATGTTCGAAGCTGTATGACAGGATTCTTCGGATCCCTTAAGAGCGACGCACGCGAACAAATCGAGACTTTCAAGGCAGATACATCTCTCTCTCTCTCTCTCTCTCTCTCTCTCTCTCTCTCTCTCTCTCTCTCTCTCTCTCTCTCTCTACCACACACACCCAACACCACTAAAGGAGATACGGGTACCCACTGCCTCAGCTTTAGTTCTGTACGCAAGGTATGCTGTTGTGGTATATGGTTTACGACCCAAAAATACATTCTCTCTCTCTCTCTCTCTCTCTCTCTCTCTCTCTCTCTGTATAACCTTGGCATAGGGTTCAACGCTGAAACACAGACCAAACTCCCTCTCCCATACCACACAAAATTCCTACATTCCTGTTCCTCCTTCATTTAAAAGAGACTCTGAAAGAAACTGAAGAGCATTTTTTTTTAACAAAAAAAAAACATAATTCGTCCATTGATGTTCCATTTACAACTGGTGACCAGGACGTAATCAACTCTTACCCCAGCGAGCCATCCTGACTCGCTAAGGTAAAGTAATTAGACGTAATGTAATTGTCAGCCAGTCAGAGTCTCTGCTCTTCAATTAAGGTATCATTAAGTAACTGGGAGGAAATGACATTGGTCCCCTGAGCAGACGGTACGACCCCCTTGAGGCAGACGGTACGACCCCCTTGAGGCCGACGGTACGACCCCCTTGAGGCCGACGGTACGACCCCCTTGAGGACGACGGTGCGATCCCTTGAGGCCGACGGTACGACCCCCTTGAGGAAGACGGTACGACCCCCTTGAGGACGACAGTACGACCCCCTTGAGGCCGACGTTACGACCCCCTTGAGGACGACGGTACGACCCCCTTGAGGGCGACGGTACGAACCCCTTGAGTTCGACGGTAGGACCCCCTTGAGGACGACAGTACGACCCCCTTGAGTACGACGGTACGAACCCCTTGAGGTAGACGGTACGACCCCCTTGAGGACGACAGTACGATCCTCGAGCATGATGGCACGACCCCTTTGATCACGACGGTACACACGGTACGACCTCTCAGCACGACGGTACGACTCATGAGCACAGCGGCACGACTGTACCCATGTACACACACACACACACACACACACACACACACAAACACAGAGTAACCCCCCCCCCCCGTACAGAACCTCTGGTACAATATCAAGATATTCGCAAAATGACATTAAGACCCACAATACTGAGATATTCACATGCTAACATCATGCCCGACAATATCGGGAATAACATTCAAAGACTCATATGAAGACTCACAATATGACATATACCCACACAAGTTACATTAAGACTCACACTACCGATTATCATAGTCACTTAGTTACCTTAACTTCTACAATATCGGAAAAATTTATTTTCCAAAATGTTCTCTTCCTCCTCCTCCTCCTCCTTTCCACACACACACACACACACACACAGAGTCTTATAAAGCCTTATCGGGTTTATCAGAGGCAGGAGTTAAAGGAAGGCTTGGCCCTGATAGCTGCTCCAGCAGACGCTCTCACGAAAGATTTCTAGACCCCCCGAGGCAACCTAACCCACGACTGGGTTAGTCAGGGAAATGGCCAGGGGAGCGTGTGGTCACGGTGGTGGAGGCAAGACACAACGAGCATACTCCAGGTGCGCGTAGGTACGGCCCTTGAGCACGGTGGTACAACCCTTGGACACGACGGTACAGCCCTTGACCACGACGGTATGGCCCTTGAAGCACACCGGGACCTCCCCCCCTTTGTGCATGACGCCCCGCCCTCGAATACAAGGGTACAAGCCCTTCAAGCACGACCACGGACCACGACCCTCGGGCATGACAAGGCTGCCTGGCCTCTCACCCTTTAATACCACAAGCTTTTCCAGCCACCACAAGCCTTCCCACTCTACTAACTCACACCCTCACACACTCATCGAACGTTCAACGCACCCTTAACTAACTCTCTCTCTCTCTCTCTCTCTCTCTCTCTCTCTCTCTCTCTCTCTCTCTCTCTCTCTCTCTCTCGTAATTCAACACCCCTTTTCCAGTCCTCCCTACTCCAATCCAGCCAGCCAATCAATCTCTTTCCCCCTCCACATCTCAGCCCTCTCCACTCATGTAATCATGTCTCTCTCCTCCCCTACATCATCCAGTAATAATCTCTTACCCCCCCTCTCTCTCCCCCCAATCATTTCTCCTCTCCCCCCTGTACAATCATCTCATAAACCAACCAGCCCCCCTCCCCCTCCTGGTGCCTTCCTCACAACCTCTACCGCAGTTAACAAACAATCAACCAACCTCCCATCGTCGCCTCTCCCCCTCTCCAAACACGACTACCACCACCACTACCACACATCACACCACACCGCCTCTCCTTAGGTTACCATTTTTATCCCAAGTATAAAACATCACAGCGCCCACGCCTCCTCCTTCTGTTACTAAGACCTCCTCCCTCTATCCCTCCCTACGTAACATCTACCCTACACCACTACGTAACATCTACCCTACACCCCTCCGTAACATCTACCCTACACTCCTACGTAACATCTACCCTACACCCCTCCGTAACATCTACCCTACACCCCTACGTAACATCTACCCTACACCCCTCCGTAACATCTACCCTACACCCCTACGTAACATCTACCCTACACCCCTCCGTAACATCTACCCTACACCCCTACGTAACATCTACCCTACACCAGCTGCTCGTTCGCATGTATATTCCCACCAGCTGGTTCTAGAGAGACCCCCCCCCAACCGCTCCACCACACCCCCCCACATCACGAACCAACAGTAGGCCAAGCGACAACAAAGGCCTCAACGGAGACAAACAGGAGCAAACGGGATGCTGTTTACGAGAGCGCGTACTATACTTCCTGGGTTAACAGAAAATGGGAATGAAAGAAGAAGAGGGGATGTGAATGGCTCGCTGAAGATTCTGTAGATCTTGAACTACGCCTCCACATCTACTGCTCAAGGAACAAATAACATACATCTGGCAACGTCAGGGACGGGTGGCGTACACAAGACATCAACAACAACAACAACAACACGGTCATCAACACCACAGGACATCAACGTCGTCATCCCCCCCCCCTCCCCCCACCCCAATTGACCATCACCGGGGCGTCAATACTAACCTTTACATCAAAAGCCATCAATTAACCCCCACTGACCACCCCCCCCCCCCACGTACCATCAATCACATCAACATCATCAGTTCCATCATCCACTGCGCGACATCCATCGCAAACACTAACTACACCGCCTCCCCACGAAACATCACAACCCCCCCCACCCTCCTCCTACTCCCCATTTTCTACACAAACACAAGCAGTACAATGTAGAAAACGTGGCTTTGAAACCACTTGGCAAACGTGCCGAAAACGTTAAGGTAAACATAAAGAACGTTAGAAAACGAGATAAAACGTTCAGCCAAAAAAAAAAAAAAAAATGGGAGCAAGATAGCAGCACTAAGGGCGTCCAGTCCAGGTACAGCCCTGAAGAGATCCAGCCTTAGCAGACCAGGCCCTTCCCTGACCAGGCAAGGTCCGTCCCTGAGCACACCAGGTCCAGGAACCATGGGGGGGGGGGGGGGGGGGGGGGAAGCACTATTCACATCCAGGTCCGACCTGACCACGGGGAGCGGCTCTGCCACACAGACCCTCACAGACCTGGCCACACACACACAAGGCCTAGTAGTTTCCCAACCGGCATAGGGAGCGGCGGCGGCGGCAACCCCGTACCCGGAAGCTTGGCTATTCAAACGGAGGGAAAGAGGGAGTGAGTGAGGGAGGGGGAAAAAAAATCTTTTTGTGTATTGTCCAATATTTATTTTAGGAGCTGTACTGAGGCAAGGCTCAGGTTTACGGTCCCGCGAGTAATTTATGGACCGGGTTATGTAAGGACAAGGGACGGGGGTAGGACCATGAGGAGGGGGTATGTTGGGGAGGAGGAGGAGGAGGGTGGGGCGGGCTGTGTTGGGAATGAAGGATTGGGGTGCTATGCTGGGGAAGGAAGGGGGGGAGGGGGGGGAAGGAGATCATGTTGGGGGTAGGGGAGAGGATGACTATGTTAGGGATGGAGGAGGGAAGGACCATGTTGGGGTGGGGAGGACCATGTTGGGGTGGGGAGGACCATGTATGGGTGGGGAGGACTATGTTGGGGAAGGAGAGCCCCACGTCAGTGCCAAGCGCTGATGACGTAAAAAGCCAAGTTAAGGCAAGAGGGGAAGGTAGTTAGAGGAAGCGAAAGGTAAGTTAGGAGGTAGGTTGGTAGTAAGTTTGGGGCGGGAAGCGGCCCAATTAGGGCCGGGAGGAGGAATCAAGTTAGGGCCGGGCAGGCGGGAGGCTGCGACTCGCGAGAGAAACGGAAGGCCAAGTTAAAACTTAAGGGGGAGCCTAAGTTTGGGTTGAAAGCCGCAGGTTAATAACACGTTACGTCTGTCTGCTGTGTGAATCAGGTCCGACGAGGGACGGGTCACCCAGACCTTACGTCAGGGGCGCTCCGGCGAGGGGAGGGGAGTCACCCAGACCTTACGTCAGGGGCCCTGAACGATAGAATTAGGGAATGGCTTGACTTAATTCTGCGTGATAACCGCCGAAATTTTTAGAAAATATATTATTCATGAGACATCAATTCACAAAAGTATATGACACACACACACACACACACACACACGCCACATAAAAGATATACATGTAATAAGATACATCAATTACGACGAATACAATGAAGTACTTTCAAGTGACCTCATCAGCGACAGTACAAGACACGGGTTAGGTAAACGCGTCGAAGCCCAAGTAACAACAACAACAAAAAAAAACAGTTCCAGGTTAGGGCCACTCCGCGCCTGCACACACACACACACACACACACACACAGCCGTGATCCACAAAGCAGTGAGCAAGCGAACATCGTGAAATCAATGAGCCATGTCTCGTACTGGACGACCCTGCCTTCCGAGGTGTTTCCTCCTCACCAGCGGGGAAGCCTCGCGCCTCCCGCCCAACCCTACGTCATAACCATCCCAGCTCACTTTAGATGATTAACGCCTATACCTGATGCATGCTCTCTCTCTCTCTCTCTCTCTCTCTCTCTCTCTCTCTCTCTCTCTCTCTCTCTCTCTCTCTCTCATTCCAGCAAATCAACTGTGCATCGGCGGGAAATCAGTGCTTGCAACGCGGGATAGAACCTATACTGCCAATTTCTTTTTTTTAGATTCAAACGCACAAAGCCTCGTTGCAACGATGTAAATGCAATCAACTACCCACGAGGGATACAGTGTCGAATTGCCCACCTTTATGCTCGCGTCTTCATGCCGTCGTCTGTGCGACAATGAGTTTTTAATCAAGATTCTCGATCGCCTCGTTAAGAAAAAAAATGAAGGAAAGACATATGGGCGAACGAGGAGTCTATTAAGCTCTGTGAATCTCGAGAGAGCAAACGGCATCTTCCCTACAAATGACAACACTGAAACGGCATCTTCCCTACAAATGATGACACTGAAACGGCATCTTCCCTACAAATGACAACACTGAAACGGCATCTTCCCTACAAATGATGACACTGAAACGGCAATTCTCCATTAAAAACCAGATCTCCTAAGATGGCAGAGGTTTTTTTTTTTTCTTAATATCAAACATCGTTCGTACATTATTGATATTTATCTTTAACTTTTCTAGTAATAAAGTGGAGGTTGGAAGATGACCCACGCCATGCCCATGGAGGGTAACTAATGAACCACTTGATGGCAACATGATCCCACACGAGGGTTCCCCCCCCCCCCCCGGCGGTTGCCTTCCAATGGTCACTGAATAAATAAAGGGACCAATCAGAGCACGGCGCTGGCTCTCCGTGGACCAATGAAACGAGGCGATTTGGAAAAAAAAAAAAAAAAAAAAAAAACACCAGGTCCTAATAGGAAACTGCCTGTTCAAAGAAATTGGCCTAAAAATGTTTTAATTTCCTTCATGAAATAATGACCGACCTCCGGGAAATGAACACGACTTCTTTCCCTTTCCTTACATAACTCCTGTGTATTATTGTCTTTCTAAGATTTACTATTTCTGAAGAATAACGAAATTTCCCTCAACAGAAGATGGAATACCAAGTGCCCACGGCTGGATGAAGTGGAGGTGCGGGTTGCCCAAAACAACCCTGTTCTTGTTGTTGCACAATTAAGAACTTCGGATCTTGTGGCTGTTCTCCAAACAGACGAATTTCCTCGCCAAGCCAACGGGTCTCCTGTTATCTGCCCTTCCTTCCCATGTATTCCCAAGGCTATGGCTGATTTGTGTCAGGCTCAAGAAAGGGAGTTTTCCAAAGTGAGACTTGGGCAGCGTCAAGTAGCGGGAGTCCAGCCAGACTTGGCTTTACTAAGGAGCAACACTACCCTACGTGCCAACCCATATGGTGAGTTCAATGGACCCCTACCGGAAAGGTGTATTGTTGGCCTTTCCAACACCCCTTTCCTTACCAGACTACACCGTCTGCATAGAGGTCCATTTCATTAGCATTTATGAAACTACTACAATACCAGCAACATGGGAATAATAATACATAATAACGATGACGCTAGGAGTTCCATGAACACAAGCACCCTTATGCACTCACACCCTTATGCACTCACGAGTCCAAACAGGAATACAACAAAGGGCTGAAACGAGTCATAGGGTGGGTGAGGGGGCGAAGGTTCTGGGAGACATTAGTAAATGATTGGGGAACTCACCATCTGGGAGAGCGAAGATGAACATGTGTGACGGGAAAGTAGTCCTAACGGAGATGTGTGGAAGCCAGGCGTGCGTTATAAATGAAAAGAAATGGAAGCGAAACGTCTGAGAACAATATGAGGTGTGAGGAGGGCTGATCAAGTAAGAAATAACACTATATATATATATATATATATATATATATATATATATATATATATATATATATATATATATATATATATATCCAATAACGTCACAGTAACGCGATTGATCCGGGTAGTTGCTGGTGACCACGATGAAAAATGGAACACGGTCAAGTCCCGAGTGCTTTTTCATGTAGATCATCAGGGGAGCGTAGCCACCCTTCCCTGAAGATGCGACAACACGAAAGTGCACTCGGGATTTTATGGTGTTCCATTTTTCCTCGTGGTTATTTATCTATTAACAAGTTTTTTTCTTCCTTTTTTCTCTCCTACTCGCTCTTACGGCCTTAGCAAACTGGCTCTACCCTCTCCACTCCTACTTGTACATACTCACACTACAGCTAGGGTGAATTACCAGCCTCTCCCCCAGCACCCATCCCTCTTTAGCCGCCTTTTACAACACGCTGGAGATAAATGGGTGTTAATAAATCAGGGTGCTACACACGCATATAAAAAAAGAAAAATCCATCTTATCAGAAATTTATGTTAATTACGTGCGCGACCCCGTTATAACAAAGCTCCAGGGTCACCGCCAGGGCCTCGGACCCGGATAAGGGCCAGCCTAAGGGAAATGTGGGGGGGGGAGTGGGGTGACTACCCCCCTCCCCCGGGGAGACTAGCCCCCCCTCCCCCTCTCGTTATATAACTCTTACCACAAAGTGACGTAAGACTTGACTCATTTCCGCATCACCATTTACCACTTTATACCATCCACGGGGAGAGAGAGAGAGAGAGAGAGAGAGAGAGAGAGAGAGAGAGAGAGAGAGAGAGAGAGAGAGAGAGAGTCACCTCCCCCCTCTAACCCTCACCTACCTACGCCCCCAGCAGCCGGGGGCATGACGTGCTACACCTACCCCAGAGTTGTCGAGGTGGAACTTAAGACACCCACGGAGAGGGTGATGCCGCCCTTAAAACGACGCGCTCGAACCCTAGACCTGAGGAGCCTTCAGGGCTTCATCTAGCACGGAGCTGAAGCCCTCGACATCATGAGGGCTTCAAGAGGCGCCGAACATCTGCTTCCCTTCAAAACGACATGGCTTCACTGAAGCCTCCATGAACACGACTGTTATAAAGTCTCAAGGGCTTCACACACACACACACACACACACACAGGTGGTGTTGCCGCCCTCGACATGACCAGCCCGTCACGTTGCCACCATCTGGGACCAAGGCTCAAAGCCCTCAGCTCCCTCCCTTCCCTCTCCCCCCTCGCCTCGCTCTGTCCATTAGCTAAATTACCATAACACGACGCGATCATATCAGGGAAAAAAAAGAATATATATATATATGTATATATATATATATATATATATATATATATATATATATATATATATATATATATATATATATATATATATATATATGAACTGCATTAAAATGTATAACCCAAAGAACCACAGTGTAATGGAGTACATAAAGTGGTACATGTCTTCGTTACCCGCTACTTGTGTTTCATACAACCTATTAGCACAACGGTACGACCCCTTGAGCACGACGGTACGATACCATGAGCACGACGGTACGACTCCTCGAGCACGACGGTACGACACCTTGAACACGATAGTACGACCCCTTGAGCATGACGGTACGACCTCTTGAGCACGACGGTACGACCCCATGAGCACAAAAGGACGACCCCTTGAGCACGACGGTACGACCATTGAGCACGACGCTACGACCCCTTGAGCACGACGGTACGACACCATGAGCACGACGGTACGACACAATGAGCACGACGGTGCGACCCTTAAGCACGGCGGTACGACCCTTGAGCACAACGGTACGACCCCTTGAGCATGACGGTACGACCTCTTGAGCACGACGGTACTACCCATAAGCACGACGGTACGACCCTTAAGCATGGCGGTACGACCCTTGAGCACAACGGTACGACCCCTTGAGCATGACGGTACGACCCTTTGTGGTCGGTGGGAAAGAAAAGGGGGGACATGGTACTCCCTGACCCAAACTACCCAATTGCAGTGTGTTAAGGAGGGCCGAGTTCTGGCTTAACCCGCCACCAGTCAGTGTGTGACCTTCCGTGACCTTGCTGGTGGTGGTGACACAAACCAACCAACCCCCCCTCCCCCCCCTCGCCATTCCCCCCAGAGGACAGGACTCATACGGAAGGGAAGAAAGGGGGGGGGGGGTCGACCTGGGGGTGGGGGGGGGAAGAGAGGGTGATGGAGGGGGGGGGGGGGGGGGGACAACAACACCACTTTCCCGCTTCTACAACCAGCGTGTGTGCATCAAGGTCCTAACCCCGGTGTTGTGACGCCCGTACTACATGCGAGCTCATTAACCCTTAACAGCGACGACCCCTCCCCTTTCCCCTCCCCCCTACCCCACCACTTCCCCCAACCTTCCCTTGTACGAGTCAATTACCCACGTCCAGCACAGCCTCTCGTTACAGAATTACCGGACGACCTGACGTAGTTCTAGGTCATCCCTGCGCTTTGTTTATGTTGAACAATCGCCATGCTTAACGAGCGGAGGGATGAAATGGCGCCAATCTTGCTTAACGACAGCCCGGCCCATAATGGGATAATAAGGCTCGACCATAATGATTCATCAATAACAAAATTAATGACAGTAATTAAGGCTATTGTAAGGTGCTTGTGTTTACTGAGTAGGCTTAAATGAACTGCTAACGAGCGATTAATAAACAATATATATATATATATATATATATATATATATATATATATATATATATATATATATATAATGTAATCATGTTCAACGAAAATCATAGGATTAACGTTGATAATTAGGCTTAACGACGGCAAAGTGGATTAACAAGTAGTCACGCACCACCATAACAGGCAGGGTTAACGAGGACTAACGTCCCAGCGCTCGTTAATCCATCTTGACACACGGTAATGAGGCAATTAGAATTCTTTCTCCAGGAAAAACAAATGGGAGTCATGAGGAAAATGTAATCCCCCTCCACCATCATGAGGGAAATGTAATCCTCCTCCACCATCATGAGGGAAATGTAATCCTCCTCCACCATCATGAGGGAAATGTAATCCTCCTCCACCATCATGAGGGAAATGTAATCCTCCTCCACCATCATGAGGGAAATGTAATCCTCCTCCACCATCATGAGGGAAATGTAATCCCCCTCCACCATCCTGGGTTAAATATAACAGCAATCCGATGTGGCCTTGTGCTCGGGTTATTTACTTATAGCCTCGTTAACTGGCGTCTTAACGAGCGAACGAGGCCATGGAAGGACGTGAAAGGGGTAGTTAGGGAAGGAGGGAGGGGGAGGAGGAGGGAATGGTCGTAACACGAACACTCTCGGAAGTGAGAGAGAGAGAGAGAGAGAGAGAGAGAGAGAGAGAGAGAGAGAGAGAGAGAGAGAGAGAGAGAGAGTGAGAGAGAGAGAGAGAGAGAGAGACCCGTGTCTCTCTATGGTATACAAATACCGACCAATCATGAGCCAGTTTGAGCGCGAACCATCCATCGTCTGGAGGCTACCAGCGGTGCGAGACACAAGGCTCAGAGTCTGGTGGTACATGATCGTCATGATCACCCTTACCGACAATAGGCAACTCTCCACCCCCGAAGCCTCTCCCCGCAGGCGTGAGGCTGAGTGAAGCTAACCTCTCCCACAAACATCCACCCAACATTACTCTCCCCGATCAATGATAAATGATAAATAATAAATAATAAAAAACTAAATTCAAGGAGAAATTGGTTTACTGTAGCCAATCGTACGACCATCACCCGGTCAAATTGGCTAATTACATCTTTCTGATACAGATAATGTTAACACTGTGGGCAAACGCTCTCTCTCTCTCTCTCTCTCTCTCTCTCTCTCTCCAGCGTGGCCAGCAGGAGGAGGCGCCGCCACCACAGTGATGGAGGTGGGGCACATCCCTCATCCACCCACACACCAATTCTGATACGCGAGATCGCTGGAGGAGCAGCAGCGCCTTGGCCTGACGCCACAGGGGAACCGAACACGACCCCCTCCCCCTCCCCCTCCTCACGGATCCGTAACGACCCGTTGGTACGATGACGGCCGATGAAACGATCATAACAACAGAAGTCCGTGGGTTTATACATGAACACGTCGCCAGGCTGAATACTGCCTTACCTACACACCACGACCTAGGTTTACCAACACTGGGGGAAAATATACGTATCCACTGTGTAAAATTTCCTCTTCGTATCCACTGTGTAGAACTTCCTGTTCGTCTGTCAGTCATTCATGCACGCTGGGGGATGTCATGCAGTCATGGGCCACTATGCAAGAGTTGAAATCTGCGTCTAGGACCACTTTTAAACACTCAGGGTCGAGGGTTACAGAACAGGGGCTAACACCTCTGTTTTTTTCCTCCTACGCTGCATCCACGCGCTACGCCGCTAAATCAAGCGTAAACTCACGGAGGGAGAGAGAGAGAGAGAGAGAGAGAGAGAGAGAGAGAGAGAGAGAGAGAGAGAGAGAGAGAGAGAGACAATGTAGCAGATCCTCCGCTAATGTGTAGCAGCAGGGAGGACACACTGTATCCTGGTTGGTGAGTACATGAGACTGTAACCGTCAGGTCATTCACATACAGTGTGAGGACCCATGAACCCACTTTACTCCCAGGTCAAATGCTATAACTACAGCGATATATAAACGTTAAAAACCTTATTATGACCTGGCAAGTTTAAAAGGCAGGTTTTTCACCTCCATAATTTGTGTCTGTGTGTGTGTGATATATATATATATATATATATATATATATATATATATATATATATATATGAAAGAGAACGACAAGAGATGAAAAGTCGATATACAATATTCACAATGGCTGTGTGTGTGTGTGTGTGTGTGTGTGTGTGTGTGTGTGTGTGTGTGTGTGTGTGTTGTATCTTTATAAACAACAACTATATCAAGAGGGAACCTGGAATGCTTGTGATTATGGTCCTCATAACTCAGGACGAATGAGGGTCGGGGAGTTGTGGGTGGGGAGAGAGAGGAAGGAGGGAATAAGGTCGAAAAGACTTGAGCCACCTCACACCTCTCCTCCCTACATACTCCCTCAATATAAGAATCCACCCTCCTCCATCTACACCCCCAGCCATCCATCCATTCAATAACCCAAAAACATATCGATAATAATAATGATAATAATAATAATGATAATAAACGCCCCTCATTACATAACCACCTTCCTCCTCGTCCATCTTCTGTGGCAACCTGCTGACACACTCGCTGATGAGGTGCGCGTTTAAAATCTAATAAACGTTTAGTTTTAAACGTTATTCGGGAGATATATTAATGAAAATGGGATAAATGACCACCCAGGGATGTATTATTAACCCCTCCCCCCCATCAAAATTATGGGTAATTCCCCCAAACAACTGATTAATATCTTATAAGGTTAATCTCGCCAGATTAATATTCTGTTGTGAACAGTTAACGGTTAACAACGAACGCAAGAATTATATACAAGAACACGAGACATCGAGGCCACGAGACGAGACGAGACAGACGAGACAGAGGGAGGAAGGGAGGGTGTCAACATTTTTTGGAGGCAATGAAACAGTGATTAAGTATAACATTATATATATATATATATATATATATATATATATATATATATATATATATATATATATATATATATATAGCGTATGTGTGTGTGTGTGTGTGTGTGACTGGATGAGCCAATCTTCGTCTGTTTCCTGGCGCTATCCCGCTTGCGCGGGAAACAGCGATTAAGTATAATAAATAAAACAAATACAATTAAATCACACTATCCCCGTCCAGGTCAGGTCAGGTCAGTCATAACTCAGCCCAGAAAACAATTCCAAGAAACCATAGCCTAGTCAGTAAGCCAACTATACAAAAATAAATAAATAAACAAATAAACAAATACCATCGTGTATTTGTTTGCGACGTTGAATTCACACAACACATCATCGTGTGTGTGTTTGTTTGCGACGTGGCATTCAGAAAACATCACGCGTCTGAAGCGGTCATACATAGCACTTTCCGGGGTGACCAACAGATCAGGCCCGGCTTAATCCAACAGAGGCAACGGTGTGTCTGGCGCTCCTGTTGCTCGCTGTAACGCGCTGGTATGAGGGGGGGGGGGGGGGGGGGGGGCAAGCAGTGGGTGGGGCCCCCCCCCCCCCCCCCCAAAGCAGGAACACGTCCGCCATTCTCTACGTAACACTTCCAAAGCTTACGTGTGAATTTCGTGCAGCCTCTCTCTCTCTCTCTCTCTCTCTCTCTCTCTCTCTCTCTCTCTCTCTCTCTCTCTCAATATTTAACCAGGCCAAATTCTCTGATCCCCCCTCCAAAAAAAATAACTAACACACAAGAGCAGAGACGGTACGTACAATCCTCTCTCTCTCTCTCTCTCTCTCTCTCTCTCTCTCTCTCTCTGTGTGTACCCCCCCACCCCCCACCCCCCCTCCCGGAACACTGCAGAAGACAATATGGCGCCGCCAGCCAGCCCGCCGCTGGTAAAATTATATAACCGTCTGGGCCCGGCCAGGCCAGGCCAGGCCAGGCCGGCCTAGCACCAGACGCCGGCCATACTCCCTCATCAACAACCCTTTCATTAATCCACGCCGTTAATTGTGTCGGCGGCGCTCGCGTCACAAGCCACGTCCAGGACCCTCCCTCTACTCTCATCCACACACGCCTTGCCAAATATCATCCTCCAACGGTCACCCACGCCTTACCAAATATCATCCTCCAACGGTCACCCACGCCTTACCAAATATCATCCTCCAACGGTCACCCACGCCTTACCAAATATCATCATCCAACGGTCACCCACGCCTTGCCAAATACCATCATCCACCAGTCATCCACGCCCTGCCTATACATATACATATCCCCACACATACATACATGCATATCCCCGATCTACCAACGGTTACCTTTCAGCACTGACAGTCACCCGCGCATCCCAGACCTTTCGTCTCCACGAACACACCACACCTGCGACGTGCGCTCTCTTGTGTTTAATTTCCCCCGTTCACATCATCACTCATCTTGTAAGTCATACCTAGGATATACGTTCACCAGTTACCGTCGCGCCACGATGTCCTCCTCACCCACCCACATACACGACCTGCTTTACCCGTTCGAAACCAGTATTCAAGGAACCATCAGATGGAAACACGATATAGGTACTGAAGGAATAGGTTACGGACTTTACGTAGACCTTACGATGGTTTGAGAGGTCTTCTACCCCCCACAGCTGGGTCTGGGACCTTACCTTACCTGACGTAGACCTTAAGATGGTCTGGGAGGTCTTCTATCCCCCACAGCTGGGGTCTGGGACCTTACCTTACCTGACGCAGACCTTAAGATGGTCTGGGAGGTCTTCTACCCCTTACAGCTGGGTCTGGGACCTTACCTTACCTTACGTAGACCTTACAATGGTCTGGGAGGTCTTCTACTTCCCACAGCTGGGTCTGGCACCTGACCTTACCTTACGTAGACCTTACGATTTACGATGGTTTGGGAGGTCTTCTACCCCCCCCCCCCCCACAGCTGGGTCTGGGACCTGACCTTACCTTACGCAGACCTTTCGATGGTCTGGGAGGTCTTCTACCCCCTACAATTACCTTAACAGGCCCTCGTCAAGGACCTTTTTTTCCCCCAATCTTTTCCACTGAACAGTAGTGTACACAAAGTGCGTGTGTGTGCGATGACCGTGGGCCATGGATCCATATAAATTCTGGCTCTCTGGAAATCTACTCTCTCTCTCTCTCTCTCTCTCTCTTCTCTCTCTCTCTCTCTCACTACGCTGACAGCAGCACCCACCCTCATGAGATCAATGGTAGGTGTCTCAAGGTCTAACCCCCCCCCTCTATCGTGTCACTGGTGGGTGGGGGGGAGCAAATTCACACTGGACATTATTGTAGTGGGGCTGCCACGTTATGTGCCTGTAATCACACACTTGTACTTTACGGGGAATTTGGCACTTGTACGATCCCATGTCTTGTGTGTGTGTGTGTGTGTGTGTGTGTGTGTGTGTACGTACACAGGATGGCCGGGGGGGCTGTCAGGGATTCGAACCCGGAGCCCGTGAGACTAGTCTCCACGTCGCAAAACACCTGTATTTCCCATTCAGCAAACCTCTTGTAAAAGCGACTGTGCGTGATTTTTCCAACCTCCTCCTCCTCTCGTCCTCCACTATACAACAAAGTTTAAACCAAGTTACAGTCTCTATTTTCTTTTTTTTTTATAACCGCCAAGTTGCACGGAGAATCTTCTGGAAAAACTTTTCCCGTTTTCTACCATGTTTCGGTCTCCGTGGTCGTTAGGTCCCTCTTGCGCAAAGATGCGAGGCCTCATAACCTCGACCCTTACCGTCCCGGGCAGTAAGGGTCATTCTCCCGCCTCTGTCTCTACTCTCAAAACCTCTCCCGTCTAATCCCGTGTTCCCACCGACCCTCAAAATAGCTTTGGGCAACGGCGACTGGGACATGGCCCCAAAACAGACACGCAATGCGCGAAAAAAAAGAGACATCTTTTTAAGATTGAACAAAGTGGTGTTACCGTACTCCGCCTGCTTGAGGGTGAGTCAGGTTGTATCATCGTCCAAGGACAAGATCGCTGAAGGAAATGCTCATCGCCAAGGTATATATAATGCATCCACTCCCCTGCTACTGATCACAGCGCATCCACTCCCCTGCTACTGATCACAGCGCATCCTCGAAGTGGCTGGGTCACCAAGGGTAGGGGTCCTCAGGGTTGTTGGTGTTGTAATAATAATAATAATAATAATAATAATAATAATAATAATAATAATTCTGCTCCTACTACAATTATTATTATTATTATTATTATTATTATTATTATTATCATTATTATTATTATTACTACTACTACTATTACTACCACTACTACTTAAACTACTACTACTAATAATAATAATAACAATAAAGTTCATTTTGTTCAGCCAGACGAACATCATCAGCAGTTAACAATAATAATTCCCTTGTTCACCTCGGTAACACGACCCTCCCGCCATCTACCACGTCAAACTCGTTCTGTGGCAACTCCTGAAGGCGCCCACACCACGGCTCACTCCGGCAGGTACTCAGGGGCGTCTCCTCAGCGGCCCGCCAGGCACCGAGGGCGCTCCTCGTGAATGGAGGTGAATGGAGAGCGCGATGAAAGGCCTCTTAGTGGCCATGGAGGGGGGGCGGCGCACGCGACTTTGACCCGTGCGCCGTCCGGCCGTGAGGATCACATTCACTTCTTAAAGAGGATGTGAAGGCTTATGGTACAAGGCATATCAGCCTTTGTGCTCTCCTACAATAGGAATCATTTTGCGTCTATTCCTGGATGTGTCAAAGGGAAAGCGCGCAGCGTAATTCCAACCTTGTTAGCTTTTCCATTAAGGGGGATTTTTACCAATCCAGCGATGAAGGGGGGGGGCTACAGGCGACAGATGCAGGACTATGACCCTTATGTACTTCGGCCGTTACAGTTATTAGCGTTTAATATCGTATCGTAAAAAGGATCAAGGAGACGAGCATGGAATTTTGGTGTTTGTTTACCCCTTACGTATGGATGACTCTCCTTTATCAATACAGGAGGTTCGCCAATACTCGATTGAACTAAATTTTCCACCTTAATTACTACTGCCGTAAAGGCAACTTTTCCTTGCTTCAACATAACACTGTGGAGATACAGAAATATCAATATTGGGTCTTATTTCTTGGCTGTAAGGGTGAATTGACCGTTGGGTAAACAAACGTCGAAGATTCATACCCTAAAACTATTTTTATCTCTATGTTCCCTCAGTAAAAGGGGTGATATTTCTATCCCATCCTCGAATCCTGTGTTAAAAGAGGCTCCTGGTCTTAGTGTTGCTTAAAGACGTCAACGCTCGGAAAATGTCCAGTTCAATTTCACCCTTAAAGACGAGTATTATAAGGCTCAGTTTTCTCCACCTCTGGGAGTAAGTGATGCCCCGTTTTCCACGTCGGACGGCTATCGTCGTACACGTCCCTCCAATGCCGTTCACAAGTCCGCCCTTATGCCCAACGCCATGAGGGTCACTTTCCCCTAACTCTTAAGGGTGAGGGATGCTGCTCTTCTGTTTTCAACGGCCGTTGTCCTGGCCGTTCATCACTGCCATACACATTTCCAGACTTATTTAAAAAGACTTAAAGGCTCAGTTTCCCTTAACTACAAGTGTACACCATACGCCAGTATTATGCCATTACACGGGTCCTAATGGCGTCACCCCGTGCATGCGCGCGCAACGAGGTGTGTTATGGTAACATGGAAGAGATACCATGTGACGCATAGGTAGCGCCATGTGACGCAAGTTTGGCTGCGTGCGACGCGTGTGTTGCCCGTGTGTGACGCAGTCGAGCAAAAATTGGTTATGTGAAGCAAGGCTGACAGTGAGTAACGCAAGATCTGCGTTATGTCTTAAGACTGGGCCTATGTGACGCAAGGCTTGTGAGAAAAAAAACGACGCAATCCTGCCATCATGTGACGCAAGCTTCACGCTGTTACGGCGCGGGGTCGTCATTATGCGATATCATCATGTGACGCAGAAGAAGAACAGAAGCGCACACTGCGCTCAAATCGGCGTCACCACGAAATAACACCACTTATCTAATCCGCGAATTCGCGCACGCGCGGGTCTATGGGAATCGTCGTGGACAAAGCAAACAAACAAACAAACAAAAATGGTAAACCCAAATTTAGCAAGTGTGTATCCCGGCTGACTGACTGGTGGGGGGGGGGGGGAAAGAGAGAGAGAGAGAGAGAGAGAGAGAGAGAGAGAGAGAGAGAGAGAGAGAGAGAGAGAGAGAGAGAGGAGCCCCCCCCCCACCCCAGTGGACTAGGAAGAGCGGGTTCGAATCCCCTTAAATCGAACGCCGACTTAACCTACCATCACTCAAGTCTTTTAAACACGAAAGCTGTTAAATTAATTATCACTCACTGTGTACCACTTAATTGGGGCTGTTCTCTGAATAATTAACAGTTTGACACACAATTGCCTCTCATTCTTACATGTAATCCAATGTATCTAATTCAAAGCCTGTCATGTCTAAATCAAAAACCATATCGTGTGAGTTAGAAACCTTTCCATATAATGACCTACATATCTTAAGACTATGAGACGTGTGAACGAGCCAACCATTTCTTTAATGGCCCAATTATGTCTTGAATGAGACGACTAATTATGTCTGGCGAAATATATATATATATATATGAATTAGAGATATTCAAGTCTGAATAAGAAACCAGTAAGTGAAGAAGAAGCCGTTATCAATGAACCAGAGAACGCTATGTCTGAACCAGAGAACGCTATGTCTGGTCCAGAGAACGCTATGTCTGGTCCAGAGAACGCTGTGTCTCGTCCAGCGAACTCTGTGTCTGGTCCAGAGAACCCTATGTCTGGTCCAGAGAACGCTATGTCTGAACCAGAGAACGCTACGTCTGGTCCAGAAACACATATTTTATATACATTCGTTAAGTCTAAACCAGAGACGGTACGTCTGGATCTGTGGTACATAATATTACTTGCTAACACACACACACACACACACACACACACATACACGAGAGGGTGGTGGCTGAGTGGCCATGCGTCCCGCGCTTCCGTACTTTAAAGGTCCCTGGTTCGAATCCGGGGAGAGGAAGGAAGAGCTCCGGGGCGTCCCGGGATATTCACCCACCTACAGAGAATATCAAGATGCCCCTGAATATATTCCCAAGGGATATCCACGCTCCTTCAAGCCGTTCAAACCCAGAAAAATCATTTAAATTCTTTAAGAACGTGATGTAAAAACTGTTCACTCAATAATAATAATAATAATAATATATTATTATTATCATTATTATTATTATTATTATTATTATCATTGTTATTATCATTATTATTATTATTAGTAGTAGTAGAAGTAGTAGTAGCAGTAGTAGTAGTAGTAGTAGTAGTAGTAGTAGTAGTAGTAGTAGTAGTAATAATAATAATTAAAGAATAATAATAATAGTAAATAATAATAATAATAAAATAATAATAATAATAATAATAATAATATTAATAATAATAATAATAGTCATAATAATAATACTGTTTATAAAATTCTCTGACAGAAAACACAGACATGCTGTGTTAACGACCCTTCCGTGTTGGTAGGGTGGAGTCTGCTATATTGAAACGACCCCCTCCCTCCCCCCCCCCCCTCTCCTCCTGGTCTCGGCTGTGTTGATAACCAAGCCCCCCCCCTCCCCCCCTCACTGGGCCACTAGGCTCCAGTGTGTACAGAAGGTGCACATGACAGACGCCTTTACAAGCCAGAGTCGACAGCTCGCAAACTACGTGATTAAATCGTGCCAGAACTCTCTCTCTCTCTCTCTCTCTCTCTCTCTCTCTCTCTCTCTCTCTCTCCACGGGATAAACCAGTTATCATTTACCCTCTTAATGTCAGTTTTTTTTTCTTTTCTTTTTTGGTCACGAGGATCATTAAATGGCTTTAATTACTCCATTCGAACAAACTCGTTAATTACCCTTTCACACCGGAGGGTAAACGGCGCCGACCAAAACACGTGATCAGCGGTGGGCGTCTGGAGGACCTGGTCGCGTCGTGCCCACAAGGTATCATCGTACCGTCGTACTCAAGGGTCGTACCCAGTCATGCACGTCAGACAGACCGTCGTACTCAAGGGTCGTACCCAGTCATGCACGTCAGACAGACCGTCGTACTCAAGGGTCGTTCCCAGTCATGCACGTCAGACAGACCGTCGTACCGTCATGCACGTCAGATAGAACAAGAACAAGAACAGAACCCTATAATAACAACCAAGTATAGAGATCACACAACACATGTGCCAGCCAACTCACCCTAACCAACCCCACTCATGAAAAACATGGATGCCTTTTACACAGTTAAGTCACTTCTGAAAGATACTGAGACTTTCTTATTTCTTAATTATAAAAGTAATGAACCAATCATCCATGAAAAGCACGGGTGGGAGACGGAATTCCCAAAACGTAGTGGCGGCCTGGAATAATGAAGAAGGGAACATAGTTCATTCAAGATAGCTTGAGGCACACTGAGGCGGGTGGCTGGTGCTTTCCCCCTCCCCGTTAGATACACTAGTCTCAGAGGACCAGATCTTGCCCCCCTGAGAGCGTCATAAGCCAGAACCCACAATAAACCTTAACCTTGTGTCGCCTCTGAAAAATCATACGGAGGGGGACACAGCCCATTTTTTGCGGACGCTGTATATAATTTTTACATCCTCGAACACGGGGCAGTGAATAACCCTTCATGAAAAAAAAATTCATTGAAGAAGAAAAAAGTTCCATATTTCGAGGGAGATCCGACCTGACGGCCAGGAGGAGGAGCAGGTCCGGGACCGGATGCCGTGCCCCCCCCCCCCAGCACCGGTAATAATCGATCGCTGAGGAGAAATTTGTCAACAAGGAGACTAGGGAGAGAAGGGTTCAGTCACACGGAGCCGCCCTACACACACACACACACACACACACACACACACACACACACACGCCGTTTAGTCACACGGAGGAGCCCTACAGCCGCCCCCCCGCCGGCCCTGATGCCCTACACACACACACACACACGACGCCCTTCTTTCTCCCCCACCTGATCGGAGGAGGAACCTTAGAAGGAAGGAGGTGGGAGGAGAGGAGGTTGGGAAGGAAGGGGAGAGGAAGAAGTTCCTTCCTTCGCCCTGCTTGCCTCCTGATGGTTGGTGACACGTCGAGGGCGCGACCGGGCGCGCACCTCCCTCAGGAGCCAGGACCTTCGTCACTCGTGCTCGGGGGTCACTGTCTGAGGTCCTGCTTGGTCTGAACCAAAGCCCTGGGAGGCCGTCTCCATCAAGCCGCCCCTCGCTCCTCTCTCAAGACCTCCACCGCCTTCAGGAACGGCTCCACGCTTCCTTGAGCGGCCCCTCTATCTCTCTCGCTCTCTCTCTTCCTTGAGCGGCCTCTCTCTCTCTCTCTCTCTCTCTCTCTCTCTCTCTCTCTCTCTCTCTCTCTCTCTCTCTCTCTCTCTCTCCACCTTCACAAACAACTGACTGCGCACCGTCTTCCCTTTTAGATTGAAGTCTTCTCATAATGAGAGAGATGATTTCCCTTCTCCTCACTCCTCCTCCTCCTGCAGCGTGAGCGAGCCGCCTCTCCGACGCACTACGTCTCAACCCATTACCAACCCCAGCAGGTCACGCGGCGCACTGAGCTAAACTTCAGTCCATTATTTTTTCTTTCCTTCTTGTGTGACCTTGAGTGTGCCTGCCTTCTTCCTACCTTCCACCACGCCAGCTATTTCCCGCACTTCGTTCTCTCCGTCCTTGCTTTTCATCAACTTCCGAAATCATAATAATAATAATCAAACAAACAAAGAAGAACATCTCAGCATCTTCTTACTCGGGCACACTCTCTTTAATTACAACCATTACTCTCGCAAAGTCTCCTCATTTACAACCATCTAGTTCCAGTCCCGAGGCCCAACGGGCCCCACACACACACACACACACACACACACACACAAACACACACATCACAACCCACTTCACTTTTAAGAAGTGGAGGTTTACCACTGTCTTCGCCCGTGCGGACCGTTCCCTCCACCACTGGCGAAACCCAAGTGTTGATTCTGAGGTGTTATACACTGTTATATAACCACTGATCCTCAGAAATATAACGTGGAATATACGTGTATACCTCACGATGGTCTTCGGAGGTCTTCTGCCACCTACAACTGGGTGGCAGCATCGAGTTGCCGTGCCCTTCCCTCTGGTTCAACCAGGTTGTTGGAGGCCGCACGCGGTCCGCTGGCCTATACTACGTAACCACCGACCCAAACTATGGCCTTTTGCATGACACTGAACAAAACCTGACTGACAACTGACCCCACCCATCTCACCTCGCCTGGTCAAAGGTCAACGGAGCCCCTATAAACAAAGTCTACAGTACTAACCCCACTCCCTCCTTACCCCTCGCTTCAGCATCATCGACCCATCCATCCATCCACCACCGCTGTTGTTTGCTTCCCCAGCGACCATCAGTCTCGCACTCACCCCAGGACCATACAATCGTCTTATCGCAAGTCGAAGTCATAAAGACGTGGAGGGAGGAGGCCCCACAGACCAAGCTCCAGTGAAATACGGAAGCCCTAGTTGGCCTGCGGAGGAGCTTCACGGTTTAGAGACCGGCTTGTGTTCGCAAACTAAAAGTGACCCACGTTCGATTTCCGGGAGAGGGAAGGGGAAGAGGGGGAAAGACTTACACTGTAGTGGGGAAAAGCACTTTAAACTGAGTAAACAGCCGAGTTTACACAAGCCGAGGTGGGGGCGGCCGGGATGAACTGGCCCCCGAACTAGTGTCATAGAGGTTCGGGGAGAACTGAAGCCCAGGCCAAACATTGGACAACGTGGTGATGGGATGTGCAAACAATTGACGAAAGGGCGTAAGGACCCCGACCACTGCACGCGCACCACACACAACCTCGTGCCTATAAATACGCACGCCCCCCGTCAAGTTCTTTAAAGCCACAGATCAAGACTTGAAGCACCTGGGCGAACTTTGGGCGAACTTTATCCAACCGATACAATACTTGAAGAACCCGGGCGAACTTTATCCAACCGATACAGTATCCAACAGTTCCGACACTCGTGGTCCCTTATCTAACCGATACAATATACAACAGTTCCAACATTTGTGCCTCTTTTAATGTCTACCCAGCAGACTAGGTCCCACATCAATACCACAAGCCAAATCCACTGAATACATAGAATGATTCAACCACCGGTGCCTACCCCAGCCTACATTAGTCCAATCCCACCTTGCCTTCGACCTATCCCCACCTTGCCTTCGGCCTATTCCCACCTTGCCTTCGGCCTATCCCACCTTGCCTTCGGCCTATCCCTACCTTGCCTTCGCCCTATTCCCACCTTGCCTTCGGCCTATCCCACCTTGCCTTCGACCTATCCCACCTTGCCTTCGGCCTATCCCACCTTGCCTTCGACCTATCCCCACCTTGCCTTCGACCTATCCCCACCTTGCCTTCGGCCTATCCCCACCTTGCCTCCGACCTATCCCACCTTCACATCAGGCCTCTCTCGCCCCGCAGAACTCATTTTACCTCCATGAAACCAAAAAAAACGTCAGCAGGCAAACGACGAACTGCGGTATGACTCTAAGATGCCAAGCTTTCTCTTCCAACAATTTTTAACCCTACAACCCTCAGACAGCATCTCCCCTTCTCACACACACACACACACACACACACACACACACACACACACACTAGGAAGACTCCCCGGGCGGGAGGAAAGTCTTCTTAAACTTTACAACGAGTTTAGTGGTTTAAATCTAGTATATCCCTCCCCCCGGAGGCGATCATGCACGATGGCCGATCTGGCCTAAGCTTGCCTGCACGACGAGCCGTTTAAGATGGGCTTATCCGACGTCGCACGCCCCTCCAATTCCGGGTCACCGTCTTGACAGCGGGAGGGTTCAACGCCCAACACGGGAGATCATGGACTGAACACGGGAGGCAGGTCACCAACCCCACCCCCCCGTGTTCACCTTGGTGCCCGGGCGGTCGAGAACGATACACGGGAAGCGGGATAACACGGTGGTAGGTGACGGACGAGGTCATCCGCTGCAGCAGGACAATAATGGAAGTCTGTATCCTTCATCTGTGTCACTGAGGGTGGGGCAGTAAAGCTAGAAGGCTCCTCCCTCACCCACCACTATAGATGGAGACAGGACAGTAAAGCTAGAAGGCTCCTCCCCCACCCACCACTATAGATGGAGACAGGACAGTAAAGCAGAAGGCTCCTCCCCCTTCCACCACTACTATAGATGGAAACAGGACAAGTAAAGCAGGCAGCGCGAAGTCCTCAATCATATAAAACCCTCACACATAGATCATTGAAGACACAATACCTCATCCACCGCCACAAACCCACCATTTTTCCACGACAATATTTTTTTTTCTCTTGTCAAAGAGAATAACGAACTGGAGAGAATATTTACAAACGACAAATTTCGCTTACGCATGTTTACAACTCTATAAACTACAGTAAACAATAACTGACACATTGCGAGCACTTAAAGGCCCAGCAGACACAGGTGAAGGGGTCTGTCTTGGCAGAGGGGGGAAGGGGGGGTTGTCACCTAGGTGAATCACCTGCTTGAAGACAACACCTGCTGGGGGACCTCCCGTCAGGTGACTCACCTGCTTGAAGACAACACCTGCTGGGGGACCTCCCGTCAGGTGACTCACCTGTTTCAAGACAACACCTGCTGGGGGACCTCCCGTCAGGTGACTCACCTGTTTCAAGACAACACCTGCTGGGGGACCTCCCGTCAGGTGACTCACCTGTTTCAAGCCAACACCTGTTAGGGACTCCTCCTCCTGCCCACCACCACCACCCCCTCGTCAGGTGCCCTCGCCTGCAGTCTCCAGGTGACACACACGGACGAAACAAGTCTATCTAAAACCCACAAACCTTCATAAAACCCAACCCCCATCCACACACACACACACAGTGAAAAACAACAACACAAAATCTAAACCCTGAATATTTAACACAACACAACACCCGGAACAATTTTCCTTCCAAAACTGGAATTGAAAATGAAGCTTCTTTCTTCCACACCACACCACACCACACCACACCACCAGGAGCAGCCCTGAACACAAAAACATAATTTCCTCAACACCAAAACAGACTCACTAATATGCCACTCAGCCATGGCATAGTTGGAGGGGGGGACGCGGGCGGGCGCAGCAGCAGGCGAAAACACGTCCTTCCCACCTCCGTCTAAACCCCCCACACACACACCCCTACCCATCACGGGGGGTGGGGTGAGGGGGCATGAGATGGTCTCCTCCCCACACTCACCTGCAAGCAAAAGAAAAACATACAAAAATTAGGTTTGAGGGAGGAAATTTCTAGCCCTATTTTCTTCTTTCTGGGAGGGAAAGAGAGAGAGGGAGAGAGAGAGAGAGAGAGAGAGAGAGAGAGAGAGAGAGAGAGAGAGAGAGAGAGAGAGAGAGAGAGAGAGACCCGGATGATCCGCCCAGGATCCTCGAGAGATTGGGAGATTAAATGAGAACTTTGCGAAAGGTTTGGAAATTACATTTGGTCGATTCTTGCAGAAGTGAGACCGAACGAGTAAGGATTGTGCCACCGGCGTCTGGAGGAGGAGGAGGAGGTCCTGGAGGAGGAGGAAGAGGAGGAGGAGGAGGACGGAGTGGAGGAAGACGGAGAGGAGGAAGGGAGGCAGAAAAAAACTATAATCAAAGAGACACTATGACCATCAGAGCCACTATCTATCTTCAAAAACCCCAACAGCAACTTGGCCTACCATATGCAAGCTTCCGGGGGGGGGAAGATGGCCCGTTCCACCGGGCTATTCGGGGATGCAGTTCTCCACCTACAGCAAGGCGTGCCATGCAAGAGGTTGCCAAATGTACTTAAAAGACACAGACAGACACAAGCCTTCTCGTGTTATTCTCTCTCTCTCTCTCTCTCTCTCTCTCTCTCTCTCTCTCTCCCGCGTCAGCATGTTACCACCCCGTCCACTGTGGCTCTCCACCCACCTACCCGTTAACGCACCCTCTACCCTTCCTTGCTTCCTCCTCCGTGGATTACATTTCCAAATCCAGGACTTCCCTCGGTCCAGCGAGGGCTCTTACCTGCCGGATGATTAAGACCTGGCCCTTCCCCAGCGTTTTCCAGGTGTGTTACGGTGCGTTACGACGTCTCTCTCTCTCTACTATGCCACGAGGAGGCACAGGCGAGGGAGGGAGGACTTTATAACGTAATCCAGATGGTCGAGGGAGGACTTTATAAAGTAATCCAGATGGTCGAGGGAGGTCTTTATGAAGTAATCCAGATGGTCGAGGGAGGTCTTTATAAAGTAATCCAGATGGTCGAGGGAGGACTTTATAAAGTAATCCAGATGGTCGAGGGACGTCTTCATAAAGTAATCCAGATGGTAGAGGGACGTCTTCATAAAGTAATCCAGATGGTCTTCCTGGATCAATATGGACGGCGAGGGACGTCTACGCGTGGCACATGGTTCGTGTCTCGCAGCGGTCGAGGCTTCGAACCCTCTTCAAGCCACGAAGGTCCACAGCCCCGAAGCCGTTTCGGATCCACACACACACTCCCCCGCCGAGCCCCGACGGCCCCTCGCGCGTCTCCCCCTGGCAGTCCACTCACACACTCCCAAGATGGCTGCTGTGGTCAATGGTCCCTCCTCACTCCTGCTGGGGGTCGGGGAGATATTATTTTCTTTTTCCCTCCCTTCCCGAGAGGCTGTCCAGGTCTGGATTCAGCTCGGGCGGCGGCGTCGTCATCTCCTGACTCGTATAGAGATTACGTCAGAACCAAGAGGCGGGGGGGGGGATGATTCGAACGTCACAGCGGAACGTAAAGATACGTCAGCGCACGGGGGAGGAGGGGGAGGGAGGGGGGAGGGAGGGGGGAGGGAGGGGGGAGGGAGGAGGGAGAGGGAGGGCACTCAAACGTTAGTGGAACAAATGCTTCGAAAAAAATAAGTGTCAGTCAGTAGACTACCTCATCTCGTTTTCTTTTCTTTTCTTTTTCTTTAATTCTCAATATCCACAAGACTGCTCCTCCCACCACTGTGTTCCACCTGGAGGTGAGGCGTTCGTTTTTATGAGTGTTCAACGTTCGTTCTCCACCCGCGTTCATCCTCACACCACCCGAAGCTGCTAACACACACCTCCCTCCCCGTCAAGCATCGTTCACGTAAACAACCTTGTTCTGCGATGGTGTCCGCCCCTTCACCACCCGCTTCCTCCCCCAACACCTCCATCTCCGCCCCTTCACCACCCGCTTCCTCCCCCAACACCTCCATCTCCGCCCCTTCACCACCCGCTTCCTCCCTCTCCACCCCTTCACCACCCGCTTCCTCCCCCAACACCTCCCTCTCCGCCCCTTCACCACCCGCTTCCTCCCCCAACACCTCCATCTCCGCCCCTTCACCACCCGCTTCCTCCCCCAACACCTCCATCTCCGCCCCTTCACCACCCGCTTCCTCTCCCCACGCCTCCGTCTCCGCCCCTTCACCACCCGCTTCCTCTCCCCACGCCTCCGTCTCCGCCCCTTCACCACCCGCTTCCTCCCCCCACGCCTCAAGCAATAAAAGCGTCGCCACCTAACTCAAATATATATATATATCAAGCGTGGCACACGCTTTAACCTCGAGACACATGCTTTCAGACGAGAGCCATCTGGGGGGAGGGAGAAAGCACCCACCCCCCACCCACCCACCGTGTCCACAACAAAAAACGTAACCCGCTCCCTAACTTTCACCACATGAAGAGAAACTAAAAGAGAGAGAAAAAAAAAACTTTAACTTCTGAGACACTCGAGTGATTAGAAGATAAGAGTTAAGGTGAGGAATGTGACCTTGACCTGCTATGACCTGAGGTGCAGTACAGGGCGCTTCCACGAGCCGGGGGGGGGGGGGGGGGGTAGTCTACTGTACGACACGATCACACGTGGGCCGGGGGCGGACTGGTCAGTGTGAACATGTGTTACTCTACGCGTAGAGAACATCTCTTTTACAACGCCTGCGCACACGGAGTGGGTCGAGTGGCTGTGTTCACGGGTGTGCCCAGGGAGTGGGTCGAGTGGCTGTGTTCACGGGTGTGCCCAGGGAGTGGGTCGAGTGGCTGTGTTCACGGGTGTGCCCAGGGAGTGGGTCGAGTGGCTGTGTTCACGGGTGTGCCCAGGGAGTGGGTCGAGTGGCTGTGTTCACGGGTGTGCCCAGGGAGTGGGTCGAGTGGCTGTGTTCACGGGTGTGCCCAGGGAGTGGGTCGAGTGGCTGTGTTCACGGGTGTGCCCAGGGAGTGGGTCGAGTGGCTGTGTTGTGTGCCCAGGGAGTGGGTCGAGTGGCTGTGTTCACGGGTGTGCCCAGGGAGTGGGTCGAGTGGCTGTGTTCACGGGTGTGCCCTGGGAGTGGGTCGAGTGGCTGTGTTCACGGGTGTGCCCAGGGAGTGGGTCGAGTGGCTGTGTTCACGGGTGTGCCCAGGGAGTGGGTCGAGTGGCTGTGTTCACGGGTGTGCCCAGGGAGTGGGTCGAGTGGCTGTGTTCACGGGTGTGCCCTGGGAGTGGGTCGAGTGGCTGTGTTCACGGGTGTGCCCAGGGAGTGGGTCGAGTGGCTGTGTCCACGGGTGTGCCCAAGGAGTGGGTCGAGTGGCTGTGTTCACGGGTGTGCCCAGGGAGTGGGTTGAGTGGCTGTGTTCACGGGTGTGCCCAGGGAGTGGGTCGAGTGGCTGTGTCCACGGGTGTGCCCAGGGAGTGGGTCGAGTGGCTGTGTTCACGGGTGTGCACAGGGAGTGGGTCGAGTGGCTGTGTTCACGGGTGTGCCCGGGAGTGGGTCGAGTGGCTGTGTTCACGGGTGTGCCCAGGGAGTGGGTCGAGTGGCTGTGTTCACGGGTGTGCCCAGGGAGTGGGTTGAGTGGCTGTGTTCACGGGTGTGCCCAGGGAGTGGGTCGAGTGGCTGTGTTCACGGGCGTGGTGAACACGGGTCGTGATGTTCATGAAGACGCAGACAGAGATGATACAGAGTTATGTAGTCCAGGCCTGTAATACCCCACACTCCTGTACCAGGACCATTTCTGTTCACTTGGAGACGACCCAGACACCACAGTGGAGTCCGCTCTGACGACACACAACAAGAACTGTTTACATAGATGACGGCACGAGAGCGAAGGCTCTACACAAGACACGGTCGTCGTAAACAATGTAGGACGAGAACTATTTCTTATTTTTCAGTCCAAACACACTATGACCTGTCTGTGCAGGGGAGAATGTACGTGTGTGTGTGTGTGTGTGTGAGAGAGAGAGAGAGAGAGAGAGAGAGAGAGAGAGAGAGAGAGAGAGAGAGAGAGAGAGAGAGAGGCTCTTCCACTCCCCAGCTGCATTGGACGACACGGGTTCACACACACACACACACACACACACACAGCGGTGGACAGTGGAGTGAGAAAGCGTTAGATGCCTCTGGAATAACACACAATAATATAACACAAAATATCAAGTAGGGACAGTAATGAAGGCAAACGGCTATATATATATATATATATATATATATATATATATATATATATATATATATATATATATATATATATATATATATGAATCAAACTAGGCGAGGCGAAGAAGGATACGGAGGTGAGTAAACACAGAGGCTACAATGTGTCTCAACGCAGCCACACAACATCCCGGGCCACGGGGCACCTTCTACCCCAAACTGTCCAGACGAACTCCACTATCCTCTGACCCCCTTGTGGGTCAGGTCAGAGGTGAGGCCACCGCACTCAAGGGTCGTACCACCGCGCTCAAGGGTCGTACCACCGCGCTCAAGGGTCGTACCACCGCACTCAAGGGTCGTACCACCGCACTCAAGGGCCGTACCACCACACTCAAGGGTCGTACCACCGCACTCAAGGGTCGTACCACCGCACTCAAGGGTCGTACCACCGCACTCAAGGGCCGTACCACCGCACTCAAGGGTCGTACCACCGCACTCAAGGGCCGTACCACCGCACTCAAGGGTCGTACCACCACACTCAAGGGTCGTACCACCGCAATCAAGAGTCGTGCCACCGCACTCAAGGGTCGTACCATCGTGCTTTCAAGGGGAGGCCCACATGCAACAGCTACTGAAAGGAGTGTAACGTTGCGATGCACAAGGGGTGTATATATTTAGGGCCTAAGACTAGGATCGTCCCTCGTCCCCTCCCCCCCAACCTCGCCACACACACACACACACACACGCACACACACACACACACACACGCGCGTGCATCGCTTCCTGACGAGGCACGCGCGCGGCGCACGAAGCCTCCGACTTCACATTTCTCCCCCGAAACGCATCCCTGACCCCGGCCGACACCCCACGTGAAGGCCCATGGCCCAGCAGGGGACCCCCCCCCCCCGTGGCACGTGCTCAAGGAGTGGGCTCAGACCCTCGACTTGTGGTGGGGGGGGGGGGGGGGTTTACGGGGAGGCCAGCCCCCCCCCCCCCCCCCCCCGACCACAAGACGTGGTATTCACAACATCAACACACGAGGCAGCAGTGAGCAACCCCAGAGAGTGCTTGGGGGTGGGGGATGGATGTAAACACTCCTCCGTTCTCTTTGAGATGATTCCTGAAGGAAAACGGAATGTATAATCTACTGGCCACACTTATAGACAGATTATCATCATTTACAAGTGTAGTATGTAAGGGACGAGAGAGAGAGAGAGAGAGAGAGAGAGAGAGAGAGAGAGAGAGAGAGATCAATTGACTTTGCCAGCTATGAGAGGCCGGCAGGAGGAGGGAGGGAGGGAGGGAGGGAGGGAGCCCGGCTGCATCTCTAATCACCTTTGAGGACTGGGTCGCCGCTAACCAGATTGGGAGGGACGAATCAACTGGAGGAGAGGACACAGGGCGAGAAACACCAGGCAAGACAAGGGGAGGAGGTGGAGGACAACACAACACGGATGCCTGGCAAACTACAACCAAGCAACACAGCATGACGGTATGGACGCAAATGTCATTCATCATGATCAAGTTTGTACGAGTGATAACAGGATGTATATATATAAGGCTAAACGACCCGCAAAAACCTTCTTAATTCTAAACCTAAAAAATACAAAGCAACTAACAACATACATACATACATACATACGTAAACATACACACATGCGACCTAGTTTGTATGAGAGATAACAGGATGTATATAGATAAGGCCAGACGACTGGCAAACATTCTTAATTCTAAACCTAAAAAAAATCAAAAGCAACTAACAACATACATACACATACATACATACATACATACATACATACATACATACATACATACATACATACATACATACATACATACATACATACATACATACATACATACATACATACATACATACATACATACATACATACATACATACATACATACATACATACATACATACATACATACATACATACATACATACATACATACATACATACATACATACATACATACATACATACATACATACATACATACATACATACATACATACATACATACATACATACATACATACATACATACATACATACATACATACATACATACATACATACATACATACATACATACATACATACATACATACATACATACATACATACATACATACATACATACATACATACATACATACATACATACATACATACATACATACATACATACATACATACATACATACATACATACATACATACATACATACATACATACATACATACATACATACATACATACATACATACATACATACATACATACATACATACATACATACATACATACATACATACATACATACATACATACATACATACATACATACATACATACATACATACATACATACATACATACATACATACATACATACATACATACATACATACATACATACATACATACATACATACATACATACATACATACATACATACATACATACATACATACATACATACATACATACATACATACATACATACATACATACATACATACATACATACATACATACATACATACATACATACATACATACATACATACATACATACATACATACATACATACATACATACATACATACATACATACATACATACATACATACATACATACATACATACATACATACATACATACATACATACATACATACATACATACATACATACATACATACATACATACATACATACATACATACATACATACATACATACATACATACATACATACATACATACATACATACATACATACATACATACATACATACATACATACATACATACATACATACATACATACATACATACATACATACATACATACATACATACATACATACATACATACATACATACATACATACATACATACATACATACATACATACATACATACATACATACATACATACATACATACATACATACATACATACATACATACATACATACATACATACATACATACATACATACATACATACATACATACATACATACATACATACATACATACATACATACATACATACATACATACATACATACATACATACATACATACATACATACATACATACATACATACATACATACATACATACATACATACATACATACATACATACATACATACATACATACATACATACATACATACATACATACATACATACATACATACATACATACATACATACATACATACATACATACATACATACATACATACATACATACATACATACATACATACATACATACATACATACATACATACATACATACATACATACATACATACATACATACATACATACATACATACATACATACATACATACATACATACATACATACATACATACATACATACATACATACATACATACATACATACATACATACATACATACATACATACATACATACATACATACATACATACATACATACATACATACATACATACATACATACATACATACATACATACATACATACATACATACATACATACATACATACATACATACATACATACATACATACATACATACATACATACATACATACATACATACATACATACATACATACATACATACATACATACATACATACATACATACATACATACATACATACATACATACATACATACATACATACATACATACATACATACATACATACATACATACATACATACATACATACATACATACATACATACATACATACATACATACATACATACATACATACATACATACATACATACATACATACATACATACATACATACATACATACATACATACATACATACATACATACATACATACATACATACATACATACATACATACATACATACATACATACATACATACATACATACATACATACATACATACATACATACATACATACATACATACATACATACATACATACATACATACATACATACGTAAACATACACACATGCGACCTAGTTTGTATGAGAGATAACAGGATGTAGCACGACGGTACGACCCTTGAGCACGACCGCCGACAACGACCCTGGAGCAGCACTACCAGCGGTCGTACCGTCGCGCCGAATGGTCGTACCGTCGTCGTACTCCTTGCAGCGTGAGGGACGGTGATGAGATAGCGTCGCTCACGCTGGCCCCACGACACGACGACTATTGCTACCACCCCCTCCCCAACCCCGGCGAACTTGTACAATTCGCGGGCGCAATTCAAGAGTTTCATTTAGTCTAATCCAACTGCGAACGGAGATGGAAGTGCCGCACTGCAGTACGATAACAATGCAATGGAGGTGACAGTAATACCCGGCTGTCTGCCGTACGACTAAGCTTTCGCACTGCCTTGTACGCTTGGGGGACGAAGAGAAACATTGGAAGACACCGAGAAAGGAATGCCATTTTTCAACACAGAATTTTACTGTCATACGAAAAAAAAAAAAAATAAAAGAGAAAAAGAAAATGGACGTGATATGAACAGGTAAAATTTAAATTCAATTTTCGTCTGCAGACGCCAGTGATAAAAACGCACGTAATTCGTCTTCGTACACTCAATTCCGCCCGTTGATTGGCTGCGCCTCTGACTCGTGTTATTCTCTGTCGCTCCTTCCCACCGGGGTTAACCTCTGGCTCAGCGAAAGGCATCCATCCCAACCCACCCACCTTCACTCCTCGTAACCCATCCCGAAATTCGGGAAAGCGTCAAACGCTTTCTGGAGCACACACACACTCTCTCTCTCTCTCTCTCTCTCTCTCTCTCTCTCTCTCTCTCTCACACATACTCTCTCTCTCTCTCTCACACACATACTCTCTCTCTCTCTCTCTCACATACACACACACACACACATACACACACACACCATCCGCCAAGGAACATTCCATCACACCGGCTGGAGGGGGAGGAAGCGGCCGGCTGGGGTGAGAGGGGGGGAGAGGGAGGAGGTGTTAAACGACAATAACTTTTACGTTTTCCTTTTTACTTCCCCCCCAGACCCCGAGTTCGTCCCGGTGCCGCAACTTGTGACGTTAATGGACGACACATTCTGGGGAGGGAGGGGAGTGGTGGTGGGAGGGGGGCGCGCGCGCGCGCAGACGCAAGACACCGTTAAGGAGTGAAAATACGTCTTGATGACGTCTCCATCACCACACGCCCATCGTATACTTCTTCTTGAGCGAATCCTCATTCGTGTGGGCTGCGCACGCCGCACGCGCACGAACGCGAAAGAGACAGAGGGAAAAACGTAACGCATGACGTTTTCTATGATGGTGATGCGGGACGGTTTTCTTCCCCGCGTGGCAATATCATTTCCCTCTCTGGTATTCTAACTAATTAAGACGTTCAATTAAGGCTCGGAAATCAAAGGCAAACATCACTTAAACCACTTCCAGGGTAAGGCAGTAAATAAACTCTGTGTATATACCATATGATTACATGAGGGACGTTTGTATACAACCAAACCAACGTTTAAATAAACGTGCTCTCCTAATATGCTGACGACAAAAAAGTTATAAACGTTTCCAAGCAATGATATACCCAAACGTTTTACAATTGACGAAAAAAAAACGTTATAAACGTTTCCAAACCATAATACACCCAAACGTTTTACAAACCAGTGAACCTACACTGTATATACGTTCACAAATAACAAATGAAACCACACCATCGCAATTTTCCTTCCCCATTTCCGATCCCCAGAAATCAAGCGCGCGCGCGCGCACACACACAAAGAAATCGTAAGACGTGAAAGAAGCGACCTTCACTCACTCACTTCCATCATCATTCCCCCTCCCCCCCCCCCACCCCACTACCCAAAATGAATGATGAATGTTCATTCAGCCTCAGAACCCCCCCCTCCCCCCCGAGTGCGCTCTGCATTCTTAATGCAGAGCGCAGATGACCTTTAAATGTCATGTGTGCGCGCGCGCTCGCCAGGCAGGGATGGGGGCACGACCGCGCGCGGCATCTACCCTGAACAACCCCTGCCTTCCTCTACCTTCTACCAACGCGACGCTCGCTCATCTACCCACCGTCTACCGTCATCACTGAAGCCAAAGATACACACTCGCTCAGCACCTGTTAAGTGAGAGAGAGAGAGAGAGAGAGAGAGAGAGAGAGAGAGAGAGAGAGAGGGGGGGGGGGAGGGGGGAGGGGGCGGGGGGTTTCGCCCGCCCTGGCCAGAGCCACCGGTGAGGGACGGTGTTAATCATAAACACACACACACACACACACACACACACACACACACACACACGGGCCAAGGTTCAAAGACGATGATTCCCCAGATCTAAATATGAGGCGGGCTATAATAACGGTGTGTGTGTGTGTGTGTGTGTGTGTGTGTGTGTGTGTGTGTGTGTGTGTGTGTGTGTGTGTTGCTATGCGGCATCCAAGCCTCTCTCCCTCCCTCCCTCCCTTCCTTCCTCTCCCTCCCTCCCTCCCTCTCCCTGGCGCCAGTCAGACGAAGCAGGACGTGTCTCGGGTCTTGCCGCCACACACTCAGCACACGACCACCCGACCTCACTCACTCCTCGAGGCCCAGCCTCACCCTCAGGAGGGCCGAAGCCTCACACACGAGACCCGACCTCACTCATAAGTCTATGAGCCTCGCGTTACTACCCCATCCAAACTACCTTCTCATACTTCTCAAAAAAGCTGTTATTATTATCATTATTATATTTATCATTATCATTATATCTATTCATCATTATCATTATCATTATTATCATTATTTCTATAATTATCATTATCACTTTATTACTATCATCAATATTATTATCATTATCTATCATTATCATCATTGCAACTCAGCAACACCACGAGTGAACTGCCTGGCGTGAAGCTATACGACCCGTGAGCACAAAACGAACGACCCACTGAACACGGTGGCACCACGACCCCCCGTCCTCCCCCTGGAGACAACGACGGCACGACCCACGGCCGGCACTGACGACCATCGGGTAAATCAACAACACAACAAGAAAAACTCACGCCACACGACCCCGTGTTATAACAACCCCATTGATCCAAGACAAGTGAAACGTGAAGTATTACCTATAGTTTATATATATATATATATATATATATATATATACATATATATATATATATATATATATATATATATATATATATATATATATTGGAAAGGATCACAATTTTACGAGTGATCAAGATATTCCTATGAGTCCACGGGGAAAATGAAACACGATAAGTTCCCAAGTGCACTTTCGTGTAATAATCACATCATCAGGGTAGACACAAGAGAGAAATATAAGAGTCAGTTGAATATAGATCGAAGAGACGAAGCTAGGACAGGGTGTTTCATAAAGATGTTACCAGTGTGATGAAGCATTATTGAAGGTGTAATTACGGATGAGAGAGCAGAGGATAATATAATCATGACAAGATCACATCGCTTCTTCATGACCTTAACCAAATCAAACTCTCTTGTGATTCCAGATGTAAACACTCAGGGTGACTCAAACATAGACCAAAGGAAGAGGTATTTTAACAAGTAAGACTCTTTTTTCTTCTTATTCCGTTCAAGTCGTAAAATAAAAACCTACGTATTTCATTTTTTTTTCTCCTAAATTTGTAAAATTCATGAACCTATTAGAATTCCCATCGTAAAATATTACATATTTGTATATATATATATATATATATATATATATATATATATATATATATATATATATATATATATATGGTTTAATTAGAAGGATCTTTCTAACACGCATACACACACACACACACACACACACACACACACACACACACACACACACACACACACACACCCTATACCCCAATAGGCTACAAATTCATTCTGACCTCCCTGTGTGAGAGAGAGAGAGAGAGAGAGAGAGAGAGAGAGAGAGAGAGAGAGAGAGAGAGAGAGAGAGAGAGAGAGCATCACGGGTTTGCCTAAGAACCTTGCAGAGACGACGTCTGACTGGCGCCAAAACAGGAGTCACGAGGTGGTGGGGGGTGTTGCGTGGGGGGTGGGGGGTGTTGGGTGGGGGTGGGGGTTGGGGGGTGGGGGAATGAGGAGAGAAGGTGGCGCTACGGCAATGCTGCACTTTAACACACACACACACACACACACACACACACACACACACACACACACAGGGGGATGAAATAAATACAGTCGAAAAATAAAATATGCAAATCCCTTTGGGTGAATATAAAAAAAAAAAAAATATATCATAAATAAAATCATGTGACCTTTTCATCAACCTGGAAATAAACAAATAAATATACATGAGAGAGAGAGAGAGAGAGAGAGAGAGAGAGAGAGAGAGAGAGAGAGAGAGAGAGAGAGAGAGAGAGAAATATTTTTTTTCACAAGTCGTGGACACGTTCCGTTCACCAGGTGTTCCCGACTGTACGAGTCTCACCTTCCAAGTCCCCCCCCCCTTAACAACCCATCCTCCCCCCCCCCACACACAAGCTACCCTAAAGGACCCTCCATCCATCCCTCCCTCCCCACTCCCCCCCCCACTCCCTCCAACTCCCCACCTCCCATCGAGACCGCCGGAAACCACACCTCCTCCTCCCCCATGTGACCCCCTCGCCCCGCCTCCCGTGGTTTTCGCGTCCCATACACGTCGTAGGCTGCCATCTCAGGTCACACACACACTCGCCTTCACCGTCCCTCAGAGAGAGACAAAACCACCACCTCCAAACAACTGCAACAACCATCCGCGCGCTGACCACTTCATGCCCAACAACGGCCTGACCTCTGACCTAACTGGGGGTCAAAGGCTACGCCATCAATCCCTAAGGGCCGTGCCCTTAAAATTTTAAGGGGCTTAAAAGGGAAAGGAGGAACACCCGAGTTCTTCTAAACACAACCCTGAATTATAACACAACCCTGAATTATAACACAACCCTGAATTATAACACAAGTTCCGTCAAGGTAACAGCATCTATGGGTGTCACGACCCTTGGCGTATCGCTTGTTATACGAGTACCAGACGTGACCTCGTTCCACACCCACTCCAACCGAACCATTTGTGATGGTAGGGGTATCCTGCATGGGTCCTTTTAACGAGCGAGTCTATTAAAACGATGTAGGTCGTGTTGCACGTGCTCGCCAGCCACACTCGGAACGAAAAAGGTTAGGTTTCTGTTCAGTACGGGTTCTGGTCGACAACAAACACCGAGGGCAAATTTACTTGCTGTTACCGTGGGGGTGAGGGGGGAGGGGGATGTTGAGGGTAATTGGTCACGTGAGCTGTGGAAAAGAGGGGAAAATACCAGCCACTGGCTCAACGGGTCTAGCGCAAGGCCACTAGAGATGTGCGAGGGAGGAGAGGAGTCTAGCAATGCGTCCGTCCTATAATGTATATACCTTAACCTTCCGTCCGTCCTGAAATGTATACACCTTAACTTATAACAATGCGTCTGTTCTAAAATGTATATAACTTAACCTTCCGTCCGTCCTGAAATGTATATACCTTAACTTATAACAATGCGTCTGTCCTAAAATGTATATAACTTAACCTTCCGTCCGTCCTAAAATGTATATACCTGAACTTTTAACAATGCGTCCGTCCTAAAATGTATATACCTAAATTTTTAATAATGCGTCCTTCCTAAAATGTACAGGGCGTCCCAAAAATTTTTGACACCCTATAACTCACTGAACTTTTTTTTCACATCTGGAAAAGAAATTCAGTGAATTAGTGTCAAAAAGTGACTACATTTTTTGGTGGGACATCCTGTATATAGCTTAATTTCTATGTCTTTAAATCACGCCATCAATCCTCCACATAATTAGAAATCAAAGCAAGCGTTTCAAGAGATAATTCATTTTTCCAGTTCCTGACAAGTGGGTCCTCCCTAGTGGCGTTCATCAGTGGCTGTTCAGCTCGCCCCCCAGCGGAACACTGGTGAACAGGCAGTGGAGTGCCCCACGTCTCACGCTACGCCCCTGTGTAGGATCCATTCCTCCATCCTCCCTCACCAAACACAGGCTGGCTCTACAGCACCGGGGACACGTCGACGTCAGATCACCTCCATAAACCAGCTCCAAAAGCGACGCCGGAACCTACGGCTGTAGTCAACCCCCCCCCCCCCCCCCCGAACCCGGGCGTGTAAACAAACATGGCGGCGTGATGACGCAAGGTGACGTCACATGATGTCACATCCCCCTCCTTTTTTCAAAGAAAACTTGACATCAAAATAAAGCGACGCGCGTCTAAACTACGCTTTCTGATTCATTACGCCACAACATGACGTTATCTCATCCTATTCTCCCGTACGCTTTTTCTCCTCTCCCCCCCTCTTGAAAGACAAATCAAAAACCTCTCTCTCTCTCTCTCTCTCTCTCTCTCTCTCTCTCTCTCTCTCTCTCTCTCTCTCTCTCTCTCTCTCAAACAACTAACACCTTCTACATGGCAATTACACGATCCATCACTTCAGACAACAGACTCAAAAAAAAATTGTTTAAACAAAAGATGAAATCAAGTTATGCAGTTCAGAGACAAAAAAATATATAAAAATAATAAACATTAAACTGTCAACCATCAAACGTGTTCTTAAATCAGTCGTTTCATTTAATTCATTCATTATACCTGATCGCCGTCTCCCGCGTCAGCGAGGTAGCGCCAGGAAACGGACGAAGAATGGGCCCATCCAGTGGGCAGACGTCAGCATAAATATTTTACATTTCGTATCTTCATCAATCATTCCGTCACGTGTACACAGGGGGATAAGGCGATAGATAATATCCCACACGGGTTGATAGACACTCCACCCTCCCCCCCCCCCCCCAACCCCGAGCAACCTCCAGATATTTGGGGAAAATATTCAATACACGAATTCGTGAGGCCCAAGAAGACTCGCGGACTGGAATATTCGTAACATCTTCACTACGAGCAACACACACACACACACACACACACACACACACACACACACACACCGTTCGTGGTCAACCCATCTGGCGAGAACACGAAACCCCACCTAACCATGTGGAGTCAAGTCCAACCTCACACAGAGCCAGGTTACGCAAAACCCACGTGACACATCAAACACGAACAAAAACAAACATAAAAAAACACGAAAAACAAACAATCGCACACGAACACTAACAAACATTGAAACACGAACAAAAATGAACAATCAAACACGAACAAAACAAACAAACAATCACGAATAAAAACAAACAAACAATCACGAACAAAAACAAACAAACAATCACGAACAAAAACAAAGAATGAAACACGAACAAAAACAATGAAACACTAATGAAAAACAATCAAACACGAACAAAAACAAACAAACAATCAACTATCCTCAACGAGGCGAAAGTCGTTAAGTGTGAATCAGTCATTACCGTCGACCGACCACCTCGTTCTTATCAGTAAACTATGACTGTCCATCACACGCTTACGATCTCAACCACTGATGATGACCCTTAAGCCATTACTGGTCACGTTGTTAAAGTGTCGCTCAAACCAGCAGTGTGAGCGGGCAACCCGCACCAATCCATGTTTCCCGTCGACCATATGTTTACAGCTTCATCAGCTGTTATCATTGACCATTTGTTTACCATCCATCAGCTGTTCATCACCGCTTATAGGCAGACAATCTGCACCCTTGACGTACGTAGACAACACCAACCCCCACCCACCCCATCCTTCAACCCCCAACCCCCTCCTTCCCTACAAATCCCGTCCGGTACCGGGTATATAATATTACGGTATCCGGCCACAATTTTTTTCCACGGTTTCCGAGCAACACTGGTTAAGTGAAGGTGAGGAACACCACGGCCATGCCTGTGGGCTACTGCTTCTGGTCTGACATCCCCCCCCCCCCTCTTCCCACCTTTGTTTTTGTTTTTGTTTTTCTTCGTCTAAAGGTCGGGGTTCACAACCAGGAAGAGGTCACAACAAGGTCCAAGGTCCACAGCACGGAAGAGGTCACAGCAAGGTCAAAGGTTCAGGGCAAGGCCAAGGTCAAGGTCAGAGGGGAAAATGACCGTTACGGAAAAGCTCTGGTCACGCCAATGTCATGGGTCATAACGAGGTCAGAGTTCACAGGTGACTGGTGGTCAATAAGATGAGTTACTGTGGGAAAGGTCACGAGAGCTCACATTATCGGCTCTTCCCCCACCCTCACAACCCCTGACCCCTCACAAACCCCCGTCCCTCACAACCCCTGACCCCTCACAACCCCTGACCCCTCACAACCCCTGACCCATCACAACACCCAACCCCTCACAACCATGAACCAGTGGATAACATTAACCAGCAGAGAACACAGGTAAACCACCGTGTCAGTAACACCATACACATGCAGACGCCCGTAACAGGAAGAGGATGAGGAAAGCAGACTCATCCTCATAACACACACACACACACACACACACACACACACACACACACACTCACTCACACATATACATATATACCTCAGGCACTCAACCCCAGTATGGGGCACCCCAACCTCACAACTGTTGACCCCAGCTGACCTCGTCTGACCTCCTCGCGTGCTCAACCCCCCCCCCCCCCCCCCCACAATCAATATCACTCATGGTCGGTGTCATTCGCAAAATGTCTAGGAAAAACACGTGAGCGGCTCGCGTCCTTCATGGGGAGGGGGGGTCGTTTGATGACTCGCCAATTCATTTCTGGTGTGTGTGTGTGTGTGTGTGTGTGTGTGTGTGTGTGTGTGTGTGTTGGGGGGGCAGGGCGGGGTGGGGTGAGGTTGCATGCTGTCATCAAACTGGTCATCCCTTCCGACTCATCCATCATTAATCACAATAATATATATAAAAACGAACTACTGATAAACAACAACAACAACAACAACAACAACAAGGTAGAGTGCTAATAATACTCATCTTCATTAGAGAAATCAAATCAGAGCGAGACTTGGGAGACGTGTGATCCCTCACACACACACACACACACACACACACACACACACCTCCCCAAGTTTCCAGTCAAGGCCTGGTGATGAAGACCTTGGGCCTCCCTGATGCCCTCAGTAATCGTCAAAAAAACAAAAAAAAAACAACCCAATGTTGCGTCATGAAGAGCGCGCCTCACTTGACGACACACACACACACACAAATAATTTTGTGACACTGACTGACACCCTCTCCCTCTCCCTCCCTCCGCTCCCCGTGTCCTGGGGAAGGTGGCCGCGAGAGAGAGAGAGAGAGAGAGAGAGAGAGAGAGAGAGAGAGAGAGAGAGAGAGAGAGAGAGAGAGGTGACACTCTCTCCCCAGGGGAGCATATCTACCGCTGTATCGTAATGCAATTCCCGCCCCGCCCCGACCCGCTCCGCCCCCGCGCGCTAGGCGATGCCTGGGTGAACAAGTCTTCGCTGGGCTCCTCTGGAGGAGGAGGAGGTGGAGGAGGAGGAGGAAGCAGGTATTTCATGATTCAGTATCGTGGTCAAACCCTCAACCCTCGCCAACCCCCGCCACTTCCCATCTTCTTCCATACAGTTGTAACGTGAGGCGAACCTTCCCCCGCAACCCATTTCAGCCACAGGGCTTCGAATCTCCTCATGACGACTGCTCTCGCCGGGGGGCAAAGCTACCTCACTCTCTTATTTCTTTCTTTCATTGATATTTTTTCGTCACAGGGAGGCGAAATGTTTTCAACGCACGCAGCACACGATCACGACTCTCTCTCTCTCTCTCGCCTGTTTCGTTAAAACATACAACGTTCGTTCCACACGACGGAAGGACGTGGAAGAGGTTCGGGGGAGGGGGGGGAGGGGTGATTCGTCGAAGCACCACTCGACTCTGTCGCGAGACGCGGCGATTCACCCGCTCGTGGATCGGATGTGAACGACCCTCAGAAACGACCCTCGGGAGACTGAATTACACAGCTGAGATCGAGGCCTTAGGGCGCGGCTAAATATAATCCGGCGGGGGTCACGAACGAACGAACGTACGCACGAACGAACGAACGACCCTCCCCCCCACCCATCCCCCCTTCTCAACTTAAGGGCCCACGAAAATCCAGGGACTCAGGGTCGTCCCTGGCGGCCGGGTGCCTGAGCTTTTAAAAAAAAGCTACACAGTGGAGCGGGTTTCGAAGCGTTCCGTTCGAACGCGTTCGACCAATGGTTGGCGTTCAGTTGGTTTTGAACGTCAGTGGTTCGTGGTATTCGTTCAACTGGTTCACAGTTCTACCTCGGGTGGTTCACGGCACTAGATTAGTGCGGGAGTTCAAGTGATTCACGGTACTGCTTCACAGCTGGTTCATGACACTGCTCCACCTGGTTCGGATAGGCGCCTACCTCGCGCAGCACACCCGCTCGAACAACTTCAATGACACGGTTCGAAAATGGCTCTCCCAGGTCCCACGGCCTCAGCGGTTCACACAGCGGTTCGAAGACTTTCCAGGCTGGTTAGTGTAAACCGAACCACATCACGAAATCTGTCCACACTTGCTGGTCCTCCATCATCCGCCATCTGTCCACACTTGCTGGTCCTCCATCATCCACCATCCTTACCCAGCAAAGAGCTTTTTTCGCCCCATCACAGAATCGACAGAGGAAAATGCCCTTTAGCAAAATGTAACGTCCTAATTCATACCTACTTTTTATCAAAACCGTTTTATTTTTTTCAGTCTCATGACATCGTATAGTGTGTTTAAGGTGATACATGCTAATTACGTTTACAAACACAGCATTTTCTGTAGCAGCTGGTTGTTGCATCTGCCTCGCTTACGAACTCCTGGCATTTACCAGAGCATTGCAAATGCTGGAAAAAAAAATTCCAGGCGTGTGTGTGTGTGTATATATATATATATATATATATATATATATATATATATATATATATATATATATATATATATATATATATAATGGAATTATTTTCACAAGTTCATATCAAAATAACATGTTCAACAAATCTGTTAACACAACATTGAAAAAACTTTTTGCAAAAAAGTTTTAGTCTCGTTTCATCGTCAAAGTTTTCCTGTGTCAGAAATGGATTAGCTCCACGAACACACGACCCCTGAACACACGACGGTACAACCCCTGAACATACGACAGTACGACCCCTGAACACACGACGATACGACCCCCTTAACATACGACGGTACGACCCCTGAACACACGACGGTACAACCCCTGAACACACGACGGTACGACCCCTGAACACACGACGGTACGACCCCTGAGCACACGACGGTACGACCCCGAACACCCTCCTGTGTTACA
>NC_092246.1:20349028-20374028 GCF_036320965.1 Panulirus ornatus | reverse complement strand
GTGTGTATATATATATATATATATATATATATATATATATATATATATATATATTTTTTTTTTTTTTTTTTTTTTTTTTTACTTTGTCGCTGTCTCCCGCGTTTGCGAGGTAGCGCAAGGAAACAGACGAAAGAAATGGCCCAACCCCCCCCCCCCATACACATGTACATACACACGTCCACACACGCAAATATACATACCTACACAGCTTTCCATGGTTTACCCCAGACGCTTCACATGCCTTGATTCACTCCACTGACAGCACGTCAACCCCTGTATACCACATCGCTCCAATTCACTCTATTCCTTGCCCTCCTTACACCCTCCTGCATGTTCAGGCCCCGATCACACAAAATCTTTTTCACTCCATCTTTCCACCTCCAATTTGGTCTCCCTCTTCTCCTCGTTCCCTCCACCTCCGACACATATATCCTCTTGGTCAATCTTTCCTCACTCATTCTCTCCATGTGCCCAAACCATTTCAAAACACCCTCTTCTGCTCTCTCAACCACGCTCTTTTTATTTCCACACATCTCTCTTACCCTTACGTTACTTACTCGATCAAACCACCTCACACCATACATTGTCCTCAAACATCTCATTTCCAGCACATCCATCCTCCTGCGCACAACTCTATCCATAGCCCACGCCTCGCAACCATACAACATTGTTGGAACCACTATTCCTTCAAACATACCCATTTTTGCTTTCCGAGATAATGTTCTCGACTTCCTACACATTTTTCAAGGCTCCCAAAATTTTCGCCCCCTCCCCCACCCTATGATCCACTTCCGCTTCCATGGTTCCATCCGCTGACAGCTCCACTCCCAGATATCTAAAACACTTCACTTCCTCCAGTTTTTCTCCATTCAAACTCACCTCCCAATTGACTTGACCCTCAACCCTACTGTACCTAATAACCTTGCTCTTATTCACATTTACTCTTAACTTTCTTCTTCCACACACTTTACCAAACTCAGTCACCAGCTTCTGCAGTTTCTCACATGAATCAGCCACCAGCGCTGTATCATCAGCGAACAACAACTGACTCACTTCCCAAGCTCTCTCATCCCCAACAGACTTCATACTTGCCCCTCTTTCCAGGACTCTTGCATTTACCTCCCTAACAACCCCATCCATAAACAAATTAAACAACCATGGAGACATCACACACCCCTGCCGCAAACCTACATTCACTGAGAACCAATCACTTTCCTCTCTTCCTACACGTACACATGCCTTACATCCTCGATAAAAACTTTTCACTGCTTCTAACAACTTGCCTCCCACACCATATATTCTTAATACCTTCCACAGAGCATCTCTATCAACTCTATCATATGCTTTCTCCAGATCCATAAATGCTACATACAAATCCATTTGCTTTTCTAAGTATTTCTCACATACATTCTTCAAAGCAAACACCTGATCCACACATCCTCTACCCATATATATATATATATATGGGTGCTGGATATATATCTATCGGCCCGGTGAACGCATCACCTGGCGTTTGTCGTCTCTACTATACTACACGACGGCACGACCCTCGAGTACGACGGTACGACCCTCCGAACACGACGGTACGACCCTCCGAACACGACGGTGCGACCCTCCGAACACGACGGCACGACCCTCCGAACACGACGGTACGACCCTCCAAACACGACGGTACGAACACCCCCCACTTCCCCCTTCCACCTCCTCCCCCTTGAATATGACGTCCAGGCCATCACAACCAGAGGACGTACCGCCACATCGAAAGGGTCGTCCCGTCGTCCTTACGGGTCGTCACTGTGCTCAGGGGTCGTACCGTCGTCCTTAAGGAATCGTCACTGGGCTCAGGGGGTCGTACCGTCGGGCAACGCACGCGCCAAGCCAATTCCCAGACGGACGCATCTACGGCTCGGCTGGCCATGCCCCCGGTGACCGGCGTCGGCACATATCCCCTCATGTCCTTCGGCTGACTCCAGGCAGAGAGGAACGCACCGTCCTTGACGCGCCCGAGCCATCACCGAGGCCGACCACCTGCTCGGTGTATCCACTGAACCAGCTGCTCAGGTACCGCCTTCAGTGAATGATGAACATATGTTATCAAAGCACCTCTTACTGATCCTCATTTCATCTTCTGATCCGAAATGAGTTATAAATTATCCAATCGACTTTTACGTATTTCTTTTTATCTTCTCTCTCTCTCTCTCTCTCTCTCTCTCTCTCTCTCTCTCTCTCTCTCTCTCTCTCTCTCTCTCTCTCTCTCTCTCTCTCTCTCTCTCTCTCTCCGCACCAATGAACTGCGAACACTGACACCTCTGACCTTTTAATGACGGGCGAGGAAGGTCAAAACAAACAGGGCGGACCACCGATATTTCCCTCATCCCAGGAGAAGGTCAGGTTAAATCCGTCCGACCCAAGTCCCGATCCCAGATATGTATATCTGAGTTCCCATCCCAGTTATATCTATCGGTCCTAACCACAACCATAACCACCAATTCTAATTGGGAAAGGTGGGGTGGGTGGAGAAGGTCAAGTTCACACACACACACACACACAAACAGTGTCAGGGTTCCCCCATCCCCAGCGACGTGTGCTGGCAGAGAACCTAAGCAGCCCCAATTTCCTGAAGGTGGGAGACTTCCTGCCCTCCTATTACAATAGGTGAAGACAACGCAAGTATCCCCTATTCAACATATACAAATATCCCCTCCCCCCCCCCCACCCCCCACCAAAATTAACAAGAGCTAATCAACAGGCCACGATTAAAGTGATGTACATATTACGTGTTCATCATGTATGAGTATATTACAGCAGACGCAGCCCAAGTACCATTAGGGTAATTGGGATCCTTACATATCTATATATGTGTATGTGTGTGTGTGTGTGTGTGTGTGTGTGTGTGTGTGTTTGCCTCCTCTGGCAGAACTGAAGACAAATGAATTCGGACGGCAACGGAAGACTTATGGGACCGACGGAGGCTGTCTGCGACAACGGAGGAGGAGGAGAGGACCAAGTGGATTAGTGTGGTACGAGCAGTGCGGTGTACAGCACTGGTGATGCCTCCCACCCTTGTATATATGTATAGCATCTTTACTCCTACGTATACACACACCCACACACACACACACACACACGTAATGGGCCACTCTCCCACTCCCTCCCTCCCTCTCTCTCCCAACCCGACCATAACCGGTTATCATACGCGTGTCCGACACCCCCTTTGAGGTGTGTGTGTGTGTGTGTGTGTGTGTGTGTGTGTGTGTATGGACACTGGTGACCTTCAGCCCATAAACAATCCCCCTCCTCCTCCTCCACACACACACACACACACACACACACACACACACACACACACACACACACACACAGGTAGCTAGCTATACAGCTATACAGTCGCCTCATCGATCTCCGGACGCAGTGTTACCGTAACCCGAGCGTTCGCTGGGGGGACACACACACACACACACACACACACACACACACACACTGAGGGAAGGGGAGGGTTGTGGTTCTGCGACGGAGCACTGCCATCATACCTCCGTCCCAGCGGGTGAGAGGGAAGATGAGGCGTATGGAGAGAGAGAGAGAGAGAGAGAGAGAGAGAGAGAGAGAGAGAGAGAGAGAGAGAGAGAGAGAGAGAGAGAGAGAGTCAGGGAGAGTTTCGGAAACTTTGGCTCTCCCGCGCGGCAGAAGCGGCAGGCATGGTTGAAAGGGTTGGCGGCGTGGTTCAATCATTCAGCCTGCGGGGGGCGGCAAGGCTAGGGGCCCTTACCATGCATTATTCAACAGGGATGTTCCCCTTATTCACCATTCAACACACTCGTTCCTCTGTTATGTCATACCCAACTGAAGTAAAAGACGGGGAGGATGGAGCAAACATTTTTGTCTCTAGTTGTCTGAAGTATTCAATTATAAAAATTGTTAACGACGCTTTGATCCGACCCACCTGTGCGGGTTACATGGCCATCGATACGATAGCAAAGTGGTAATAAAGTCATGTATGGTCTTCCCAGACCCAGCTGGAGGGGGGGGGGGTAGAAGACCTCCCAGACCATCGTAAGGTCTACCTAAGGTAAGGTCAGGTCCCAGACCCAGCTGTGGAGGGTAGAAGACCTCCCAAACCATCGTAAGGTCTACGTAAGGTAAGGTAAAGTCCCAGATCCAGCTGTGGGGGTAGAAGACCTCCCAAACCATCGTAAAGTCTACGTAAGGTAAGGTAAGGTGCCAGACCCAACTGTGTGTGTGTGGGGGGGGGGGGGGGGTAGAAGACCTCCCAAACCATCGTAAAGTCTACGTAAGGTAAGGTAAGGTGCCAGACCCAGCTGTGTATGGGGGGGGGGGGGGTAGAAGACCTCCCAGACCATCGTAAAGTCTACGTAAGGTAAGGTAAGGTCCCAGACCCATCTGTGAGGGGTAGAAGACCTCCCAGACCATCGTAAAGTCTACGTAAGGTAAGGTAAGGTCCCAGACCCAGCTGTGGGGAGGGGGGGTTGAAGACCTCCTAGACCATCGTTAGGTCTACGTAAGGTAAGGTAAGGTGCCAGACCCAGCTGTGGGGGGGGGGGGGGTTGAAGACCTCCCAGACCATCGTAAGGTCTACGTAAGGTAAGGTCCCAGACCCAGCTTTGGGGGGGGGGGGGGGTTGAAGACCTCCCAGACCATCGTAAGGTCTACGTAAGGTAAGGTATGGTGCCAGACCCAGCTGTGGGGGATAGAAGACCTCCCAAACCATCGTAAGGTCTACGTAAGGTAAGGTACGGGCCTTCGTCGCACTTCCAAGCCACCTAAATAACTTATTTTTTTTCCTTCTAGCGTTACAGATAGCGAGGTAATGACCTTCCTACCTAAAGAAGGCTGTGTGTGTGTGTGTGTGTGTGTGTGTGTGTGTGTGTGTGTGTGTGTGTGTGTGTGTGTGTGTGTGTGTGTGTGCGACGTCTCGCAAGGTGCTGAATATGTATTGTCGGGCTTGGAGACCCTGGGGGACTCCGCCTTCAGCATACCCAAGGTCTTCCCCCAGCAGGAGAGGATGATGTAAAGCCATCATCCTACTCCTACAAAAACATCGTACAGTAATGATAATGAAATAAAAAATGGTTTTTGGAATACGATTAAACGTGATCATAAAATATTTACGAGAAGGTACAATTAGCTCGCCTTATACTGCATTTCCCTACCTCAGTTTCCACTACCTTCCATTTCCTTATCTTTCCTTATACTGCCTTCCCTTACTGTGCCTTACCTTTCCTTATACTGCCTTCCCTTACTGTGCCTTACCTTTCCTCATACTGCCTTCCCTTACTGTGCCTTACCTTTCCTCATACTGCCTTCCCTTACTGTGCCTTACCTTTCCTCATACTGCCTACCCTTACTGTGCCTGACCTTTCCTTATACTGCCTTCCCTTACTATGCCTCACACTGCCTTATGCAGCCTGAACCTACTTTGCCTCGCCTTGCCTTACACCATGATACCTCACCTTCCCTTGAGAGTCAAATGCTACACAGATACACTCGCCCGAATCCCGACACCCGTCCCTCGGTGTGATGAATGCGTTTATCTTTAATGAGAGTCCGCGTTATTCCCTCCTGTTAAGGCCATAAATAATTTACCACAATATAATCACGACAATCTACATACTTAAAACACCGCACTGGTTTTCCTGTGGTCGCTTCCGCAACACTGCCAAAGATTTCTTTACAAATTTACAAATAAGGTAATGAATCAGGTGACTGGACACACACACACACACACACACACACACACACACACACACACACACACACACACACAATTTTCCAAGAGAAGGAACAGAGAAGGGGGACAAGTGAGGATTTTTCCCTCTTAGGCTCTGTCCTTTCTTCTTAACGCTACCTTTCTAACGCGGGAAACGGCGAATATGATATAAAACAATATGAAATAATATATATATATATATATATATATATATATATATATATATATATATATATATATATAGATAGATAGATAGATAGATAGATAGATAAAGATAGATAGATAAAGATAGATAGATATATAGATAGATAGATATAGATAGATATATAGATAGATAGATAAACATAGATAGATAGAGAGAGAGTGAGTCGTGTGTATCTCATATGTACACCAACACCTTCAGACCCTCACCAAAACTCCCCAGACCACAGTAAACCATGGTAATTCCTCACCATCACTCCATGATAATATCACCAGGACAAAATGCACACTTTAATCTGCCATGTGGCAATGACATGCAGAGTAGGTCACGTGGGGCGCGAGCACCTGGAACGTCTCCTGTGGCACGACCCAGCAACAAGCGCACGGAACCAGGCAATTCAGCAATTACATGGAAAACAGAATTCACGCCAAACCCGGATACGCTGTAAACAAGAAATTGTGTAAATCGGGACACAATCTTCGCTGTAAAAAAAAAAAATATCCCAAGGGTTCACTGTAAATATCACAGTTTACGTTGATGGTACACTGTAAATATCACAGTTTACATTGATGGTACACTGTAAATATCACGGTTTACGTTGATGGTACACTGTAAATATCACAGTTTACGTTGATGGTACACTGTAATATAAGTTTGCGTCGAGGGTATACTGTAAATAACACTATACGTCGAAGGTACCCAGTGAAGATCACAATTTACGTCGGAGGTAACCTGTAAATACCACAGTTTACGTCGAGGGTATGCCGTAAACATGACATTTACGTAAATTCAACGACGGAGGATTGGCAGGCGTTAAAGCAGGCCCCACGCTAGGAACACGAAAGGCAAAGTTACGAACGACTTATCTTAAGATTTACGTCGCTATGATGATGATGAGATTTACGTCGCTATGATGATGATACGATTTAGGTCGCTATGATGATGATACGATTTAGGTCGCTATGATGATGATACGATTTACGTCGCTATGATGATGATGAGATTTACGTCGCTATGATGATGATACGATTTACGTCGCTGTGATGACGTGATGATAATGATGACGACCTTCTGTTGGTGATGGTGATGATTGTTGGAGTGAGGGGGGGTGGGGGGAGATAAAGTAGTAGGGGTTCACATTTCATCCGTTGAACCACGGACAAACGGAACTACCGGTCAAAGAGCCCGTCTCCCGTCCACGCGCTCCGTCCACCACCTCGACGTGATATTCTGTCTTGAGAGAGAGAGAGAGAGAGAGAGAGAGAGAGAGAGAGAGAGAGAGAGAGAGAGAGAGACGTGCTCGTGCATGGTGTAAATGTCTAGTGGGTTGTTAACAAGAGATCCCGCAGGCAAAAAAAGAGATCGTAAGCCACCGCTCGCTGATGTGTTGTTTCATTGCGTCGTTCTCCCCCCACCCCCCTTTTTCCATTACCGCATGCGACCTGCTGTGTGTGTGGGTGTGTGTGTGTGTGTGTGCTGTATTATACGCCCCCCCCAACCCTTCCCACCCCTCAGCACGACGGATCTCGCCCCCCCCCCTTGAGGACCGACGAGGGTGGGGGGAGGGGGGGGAGCGAGTGACCTTTGAGCGCGAGCGGTGTGTCTGACCCCTGAGGACCTGGTCAAAGGCCGAGCCATCATCCCCAAGGGTCGTGACCTCTTGCTCAAGGGTCCTACCGTCGTGCTCAAGGGTCGTACCGCCGTGCTCAAGGGTCGTACCGCCGTGCTCGAGGGTCGTACCGTCGTACTCAAGGGTCGTACCGCCGTGCTCAAGGGTCGTACCGCCGTGCTCGAGGGTCGTACCGCCGTGCTCGATGGTCGTACCGCCGTGCTCGAGGGTCGTATCCGTCGTACTCAAGGGTCGTACCGTCGTGTTCAAGGGTTGTACCGCCGTGTTCAAGGGTCGTACCGTCGTGCTCGAGGGTCGTACCGTCGTCCTCGAGGGTCGTGCCGCCGTCGTGCTTGCGTTTCTGTATCCCACGTTTACGATCACATCTGGGCATCTGCCTGTTTGGAAGCACATTCATCTCGAGTCTGCTTGTGTCTGCTTCACAATAAAACTGTTTATGTCCGTCTGCCTTAGACCGGCTGGTACCTGGTCCCTCTCTCTCTTCGGCGCTGAGCCCAACCTGCGAGACGTTTCATCTCCGACGAGACGTTTGGAGACGAGAGGTTCTGAGACGTCTCTTCCATTATGTGTTGAATCCCCTCTAGAGGGGCCGAGGGAGAAGGGATTTGAATGATCCAGTCCAGAGCTCATGTCAGCCTCCCACACACGCTCACACCACCACCAGTCCCTCCCACACACACACACACCACCACCACTCCCTCCCACACACACACCCACAACCACCACTCCCACACACATCACCACTCCCACACACACCAACCCCACCACCACCACTCCCTCCTACCCACCCACACACCAACACCACTCCCTCCCACACACACCACCACCACCACTCCCTCCTACCCACCCACACACTACCATCACCACACACCCTCCCTCCTACCAGTCGTCGACGCCACCTCACCACACGACAACCAGGACGCCACCTGACAGCAGGGCGAGGATGGCGCGTCCCCACAGCACCGGACACGCCCCCCGGGTGATGGTCGCCTTACGACACTGTGGGTAGTCCCTGACAGCTGACGGCACACGGCAGGAAGTGACGATCGGCTTACGGAAACTAAGCTGTGACAAGTTTAGAAAACTGTTTATCGTGCTTAATGACCCACAACACACACACACACACACACACACACACACAGGGCCAGCCAGACATGGGTCAAGTGAACCGTCAGACGCCCCACGTCCCCCTCCTGCCCCCGCGGCTTAAGACGTACGATCGTCGGCTCAATACGTCTGTAAAGGAGCACACACACACCCACCCCACCCACAGCCCGACCTCCCCACAGCGTCCAACGTTGCTGGCGCTCTCCCGTCTCCCAGGACCCATCTAGATGCACCAGCGGACGAACCACCTGGGCTCTTTGAGAGCCGCCCCGCGTCTCCAAGCTGTATTAGAGCACAGGGGGAACAAAAACACACCAGAGGACATCTCTCTCCTCACCACCACCCTGGCTACGACCCGCTGAAACGTCTTCTAGACAAACGGTCGTCGAGACTCGAGACCTTCCGAGAGAAAACCTGCGAGACATTGCCGTCGTGTGTCTCGTGTGTCCTCTGGGAATACTCCCACAGCATCGAGGTCAGGGCCGGGGGCATTAAGGGGTTAAGACACTCGCTCCATCAGGGCTTTCCTCTAACATGCCCCGACGAAACTCCCCCTCTCTTTTTTTCTATAAACGCCCTTACGGCTCACTCCGTCCGGACCTGCTGGACAGGCAGAGCCCTGACCACCCACTGCTTGCAATACCAACCCGATCCCCTCCTCCCCTCGCCAAATCGGCTCCCGATATCCTCCCCTACCCCCCGCAATCGGCTCCCGATAAACCAGTCCTTGCGGGGTAATATTGATGGCGGGGCTAATGGAACATCAACGCCGAGTGCAAGTTTGGAAGGCTATATATACACGTATACACGTGACCCTGACCCGTCTCAGGTCAGAGGTCAGGTTAGGTGAAGGAAAGCGTCCAGGGGATATCGTTGCTCTCGTCCTAGGAGTTAAATTCTTTAAAAGCCACGTCCGCTGGCTAAAGATACGCGGTCATCACAACGCGCTGATAACATATCTCTGGTATCTCAAACTGGCTCTGTGGAAACACGGTACCTTTTTTTTTCGTATCTCTAAAAAGGCAAAGGTACCTTTTGGGACCTTTTTGGAGGCAAGGTGCGCTTTTTATGGGGGTACCTTCCTGTATCTTTCTGGAGGCAGGGTAACATGGTATGGTACATTTCTCTATACCTTGACAAAAAGATCAAGCAACTACATCACGTGCCTTTCATCATCTCCGCGGACACCTTACATAATAAGAACTCTTGTGGTGTGACCTTAAACCTCTCTTCGAGTGCTACGACCTTCCCTGTCTTGGCAGTAGCTACAGACAACGTCCCTGGCAACTACTCAAACGTTTCTGGTGACCTCGGGTAACAAATAGAATAAATTCTACATCTTAAACTCCCACCACCACCACACCAAGGTAACGTTACGAGCGGGTCTGACGAAGAAAAATGAAACGTTAACAGAAGGCGCTGGAAATACAAGAGCCTTGTTCCGTGACGGCATTTAAACCTACCTGGCCAAGCAGGACAGGTACCGGTGCCGCCTAAGAACCCACAGCGGAGCAACCACCACCAGCGAGTGGCAGTTGTATCTGGGCTCACGGGGCGGAGCGCAGCATCAAACAGGCAGATGGAGCACAAAAAGCCATTCATATTAACAGCATGATCCACAGTGACACCATCATAACCACTACAACATTCATGATGCTCCCAAGATGACGCATTCCAACAAAGAAAAAAATAATGCCTTTGACAAGCAACACAGCAAATACTAAAACACCAAATTATATAAATAAATAAAAAACGCGAGAAAAAAAAATAATATAAATATATATTAAGCTTTGGCGCGCACAGCGGAACCCGCCCGGCTTGACGAAGAGTATGATTTAAACATCATGTTCCAGGAAATGTTTCACAATACACCAAAGTCTTGAAGAAAAAAAATATGTCGAAAATGTTAGGCAATGTTAACCCAATATTGTAAAACATTTTCTGTTCTATCAACGACACAGAATAACCACGTCAACCAAAAGGATTCGTCAAGGGATTTCCCCCCCAAAAAAAAGAAAATTAATAAATAGATAAAAACTACGAATGTGCAAATTTGTGGTAAATTCATGTTAGGCAGAAATATGAGCGGCCCGAGCAACACCGCTCAGCCTGGGAGAGAAGCCAACTGTGATTGAAGAAGCGGTCAGTTGGGGTAACAAATTATACAACGGAGGGTCGGTAAAATCTAGTAACATAAATTACACCAATCTTTCGTTTTCTTATAATCGCATCAATCATTCGTTTTCTTATGAATTATACCAATCTTTCGTTTTCTTATAATCGCATCAATCATTCGTTTTCTTATGAATTATACCAATCTTTCGTTTTCTTATAATCGCATCAATCATTCGTTTTCTTATGAATTATACCAATCTTTCGTTTTCTTATAATCGCATCAATCATTCGTTTTCTTATGAATTATACCAATCTTTCGTTTTCTTATAAATCAAATCAATCATTTCTATTATCATTATTATAATAATAATAATAATAATAATAATAATAAATAATAATAAACTAATAATAATAATAAATAATTATATATATTTTTTTTTCATACTATTCGCCATTTCCGCGATAGCGAGGTAGCGTTAAGAACAGAGGACTGGGCCTTTGAGGGAATATCCTCACCTGGCCCCCTTCTCTCTTCCTTCTTTTGGAAAATTAAAAAAAAAAAACGAGAGGGGAGGATTTCCAGCCTCCCGCTCCCTTCCCTTTTAGTCGCCTTCTACGACACGCAGGGAATACGTGGGAAGTATTCTTTCTCCCCTATCCCTATCATTATCATCATTATTATTTTTATCATTACTATTATCATCATTATTATTGATATTAATCATATCTTTCTATTTCTGATGCAGTACAAAATTAGTGTATTTTTATCATAAATTCCTCAGCGAGTGATCGAATGACTTTATAACGGACATGATAAAATCGAGTTTATTATCGTGGTACCAAAACTTATTAAAATCACGGTTTTTATTCTTAATTATTTTGCTTTGTCGCTGTCTCCCGCGTTAGCGAGGTAGCGCAAGGAAACAGACGAAAGAATGGCCCAACCCACCCACATACACATGTATAAACACACACGTCCACACACGCAAATATACATACCTATACATCTCAACGTATACATATATATACACAGACAGACATATACATATATACACATGTACATAATTCATAGTCTGCCTTTATTCATTCCCATCGCCACCTCGCCACACATGGAATACCAACCCCCTCCCCCTTCATGTGTGCGAGGTAGCGCTAGGAAAAGACAACAAAGGCCCCCCATTCGTTCACACTCAGTCTCTAGCTGTCATGTAATAATGCACCGAAACCATGGTAAATGTATAAAAAAAAAAAAAAAATCGGTAAAATTTCGGTAAATTAGAAAAAAAAAGATCAGTAAAACATGTCATTCTCTACGTAGCAAAATTAGGGCAACTAGTTCAATCACTTTATATACATACAAAAAAATCTGCCAACATGTTTACTCTGTGCATAAAAATCCATCAAGTTTATTCCCTAAATGCAAAAAAAAAAAAATAAATTTATCTTTTGTAGAAAAAAAATTCATTTGATTTCGCTTGTAGCACAAAAAAAAAAATCAATTTTACTTTTCTTACAGGAAAAAAATCCATTAAATTTAATGTCGTTTCTAGTATAAAAATCCGTAGTAACTGTCCTACATCAACAAAATATCTGGCGACAACTTTATTTCCTGTATATATTGCAACACTTCCATGTACAGCAATGATCCTCAGGCAAGATCCCTCACCTTCCGCCAGCCCTCGCACGCAACAAGCATTACCCGCACGCAACCTCACGCCACACACACACACACACACGGGGCCAGCAACACGCGCACGCAACCTCACGCCACACACACACACACACACGGGGCCAGCAACACGCGCACGCAACCTCGCGCCACACACACACACACACACACACGGGGCCAGCAACACGCGCACGCAACCTCACGCCACACACACACACACGGGGCCAGCAACACGCGCACGCAACCTCGCGCCACACAAACACGGGGCCAGCAACACGCGCACGCAACCTAGCGCCAAACACACACACACACACACACACACACACACACACACACGGGGTCAGCAACACGCGCACGCAACTTTTCTAGTCCGGGTCATGTGATTTCGTCATAGTATATTATCCCCAGCGAACCAGCGCCTGTCTTAAACACTGACACACATAACGAAATGTGTGTGTGTGAGTGAGAGAGAGAGAGAGAGAGAGAGAGAGAGAGAGAGAGAGAGAGAGAGAGAGAGAGAGCGCGTCCGACCGTCCATCCGTTCCAAACAATTTAAAATGGCATGCAAATTTTCGCGCCCATTTCCATCCTTGCAACTACTACTTCGAACTGCTTTTCTAAAATTCGCTGATGACCGGGTTTTTATATTGTGGCTAACAATACCGGTATTTACGGTCGGTATGTCCTTGCCCGCTGTGCGAAATTCATTTTACGTATGCGGACGCGACAAGGAAAAAAAAAATTAAAATAAAAAAAAGGCAAATCAATGTAAATTTAATACGAGCGTGACGCAAATTATTGGTCACGGCCAACGGTTGGCTGTCAGGTCCCGCCGGCATGAAGAACTTAGTAATTATACATGTCCGTCCGTCCGCGTGTGGTTACCATTTGTGTGCAAGCGGAGAAGAGAGTTTCACACTGGTGTTGCCTCCCCCCGTCTCTCAACCCTAGTATGTATATATATGCACCTATGTACCATGTCTTGACTTCTACGTATGTACAAACAGCCTTTTGCCAGGTACCCATTTATCGTCCCCATGCACAGCTCTGAACTACTTCTGAAAGTCGCTTCCTTTCCATTTGCTCAGCCCGCTCCCGACACACACAGCTCATGCTAAGTTGGACAGTCTTCGCTCAACCTCTCCATACACCTGGGACGTTGTACCACACTCTGGCCGGACTCCGTTCACCTCATACGTTTGGCCCGCCTGAACGCCTCCGTAAACCGCCCACAAACACTTTCATTCCCAACATGGGTGACCCTTTACAGTCATGGCACATGACACACATCCCCCCAACACATCGTCACTGGGGGGTTGGGCCACTATCCCTCTTCAAACACATCCGTCTTTGCCCCCAGCAGACTCGGATCTCTTCCTCACACTCGTCATCAATATACACCAGGGACGTTAGCCTGCCTCCCCGACTCTTTGACTTAACTTCGACCCTTAAGGTCCCATCCTCAGCCATACATACACTCACAAGACCGCCCCTCGCTCCCCTCCATTCACGCTCATAATTACACCATCCTATTCCAGCCTCTCTACCTCCCTCCCCCAGCCGCTCTTCCCCCACTGCATCACAACTTACCCTTACTTTTGGTCCCTCTCAACCTACCTCTCTCCTTTCACAAACTCTCCCAAACTGAGACGCTAATTTCTGGAGTCTTCTCAACTACAACAGAGCAACGGAATCACCTCCCGGCCACCCAAACCCCCACACCACCACCACCGCCGCTTCCATCAGCTCCCACACCCCTCGTTCCAAGACCATCGCATCTCCTTCGTGCATCGCCTTGTCCGTGAAGACACTGCACAGCTAGAGGCGACATTACACATCCTAGATGCAGACCCAACTTTACCAGGAACCACTCACCCTCCTCCCTTCCTACTCGCACACATCCATTAGTCTCCAGGTATATACAAAAATAAGAAAGGAAAAAAAAAAGAAAAATGCTGCATTGCGTACCTTTCCACTTACACCACACATCCATAACATCTTCCAAGTGGCATCTCTATACTAACAGTACCGAAATGCTTTCTCGAGGGTTCATAACTGCGGTGTGCAATTCTCTCTCTCTCTCTCTCTCTCTCTCTCTCTCTCTCTCTCTCTCTCTCTCTCTCTCTCTCTCTCTCTCTCTCTCAAAGCACTACACCTCGCACACAGGTCAAACCTCTGGTCCACACACCCTCCCTCCCCCCACCAACCAATCACCACTCCTACAGCCACACTGAAACACCCGTCAATCCGATCAAGGTAACCCCACGCCAACACGTGCCATAATTAAGGTAACCCCACGCCAACACGTGCCATAATTAAGGTAACCCCACGCCAACACGTGCCATAATTAAGGTAACCCCACGCCAACACGTGCCATAATTAAGGTAACCCCACGCCAACACGTGCCATAATTAAGGTAACCCCAGACCCCCTCTGATCTGCACGTGGCATAACTTAGGTAATCCCTCTCCTAAACGTGCCATGATAAATGTAACCCACCCCCACCCCCCCTTCCTTTACAGACACGTGCCATAATTCAGGTAATCCATTACCCCCAAAACGTGCCATAATTATGGTAACCCCCATATAACCATACGTGCCATAATCAAACAAATCACCCACTCATAATTCCGGGTTATGCAACAGTCCATCACAGTCATGCACACTGCAAGATAATGACCAAGAAATGTCAACTCACTGACGCACGATGAAGTAAACAATTACCTCGAGTCGTTACCTGGGGTCAGTTACCGCTGAGCGTTACCAACGCATCCTGGAACGAGGCAATTAGTCAGGCACCTTAATTGCTCGTTCTTACACGACTTTGTCATTTTTTTTTTTTTTGGCGTCTTTATACATTTTCCAGCAGACGGCAAGATGCCCCTCAGACGACCTGGTCCACGTCAGGTACGACCTGAGGTGACCTGGTGCAAGCACAATGAATACCATGCTTGACCTGAGATGACCTGACTTGCTTAATTGAATACCTTGCTTGAGAGATGACCTGACTTCCTTAATTGAATACCATGCATGACCTGAAATGACCTGACTTGCTTAGCCGAATACCAGGCGTGACCTGAGATGACCTGACTTGCTTAGCCGAATACCAGGCGTGACCTGAGATGACCTGACTTGCTCAGCCGAACACCAAGCGTGACCTGAGATGACCTGACTTGCTTAGCCGAATACCAGGCGTGACCTGAGATGACCTGACTTGCTTAGCCGAATACCAGGCGTGACCTGAGATGACCTGACTTGCTTAGGTGAATACTAGTCGTGACCCGGTTATGACTTACGACCCTCGTAGGCGAGTACCTGACGTGACCTGAGACGACCCGACACTCGTGACCTGTGAGACCAGGTCAACCAGATAAAACACGTACCTGAAAGAGAAATAAAAAGGATCCAGTTAAAAACTAACTTAATAAATTTACACACAAAAAAGATAGAATTAATAAATATCGAAATTTGGATTTCCTCACTTACCATTCTGAGTACCTAACTACCTAACTACCAAACTACCTACGACTAGATTTTGCCCTGGAGGCAGGGCTAGCGCGTAGCGACCACCACCAAAGACTAACACGGAAGGTATGCAAAGACATGATACGCCTTGAAGACTAGGCAAATGTATTTCAATATACATCAAGCATGCGTGAGCCATACATAATGTATCATGCTTCGAGAATACTTTACCTGACTGTATTATGGATACATGTATATCATAAAGTGGATCCCGGATATAATATGCACATCATTAAAAAGTCGAACATAAGGAATACAAATGGAAGAGGATTTAATGAATATAAATCCTCTCTATAATTTATTTACATCTACATATTAAGATCCTTTGTGTTTAAAACATCTGAAAGACTTGTAAAAAATTCAGGCTAAAATTCTATGAATAACAAAGTTCAAACTCACAAACCGGACACTGATATGTGGGAATGAACACAGAACTATGAAAATGATTCGTTTTTAATTTTCCACAAGAAGGAACAGAGAAGGGGTCCAAGTGAGGATATTCCCTCGAAGGCTCAGTCCTCTGTTCTTACCGCTACCTCAGTAACGCGGGAAATGGCGATATGTATATATATATATATATATATATATATATATATATATATATATATATATATATATATATATATATATATGGAGAAAGCAGTAACGAAAGGAGAAAGTCCAGGACAGCTTTCTCCAAATCGCTAATCAAGGCTCACCAACAAATTATATATATATATATATATTATATATATACATATATATATATATATATATATATATATATATATATATATATATACACAGACATATAATCTGCTGCTTCAAATATGTGGAGAATCTCAACATATGACGTAGATCTTACGATGGTTTGGGAGGTCTTCTACTGGGGGTCTGGCACCTTACCTTACCTTACGATGGTTTGAGAGGTCTTCTACCCACCCCGACAGCTAAGGGGTCTATGGGGACCAAGCTGGCGTGTCGCTCCTCTCTGCTCAGGCCACACCTCGACAAACAAACAAACAAACAAACAAAAGCGAATACGAAAAGCTAAAAGACCCACACCCCAGAAGCACTCTGCCGCCCCCCCACACACACGCACACCTGACAGGCGAAAGGCGACAGGAAAAGCAATAAACCCCAGATTGCCTCACAGACAGACGCCCATAATGGAACCTTCAAAACTCTTAATATGAAACAAAAAAAAATAAATCCCTCCCCCTTCCCCAAGCCCATCGCCCCCCCTTCCCGCCTTCCTCCGGTAAAATCACACCCATTCCTCCCTCTGATTGGGGTCCTCCCCCCCCCCCCCTCACTACCCCTGCCTGCCAGTGTTTGTGCAGGGTTGAAGGCGAGGCAGGGATGCCAATCCCATTAACCCAGAGCACTGTCACCATTTACCCCCCCTCCCCCCCTCAATCCCCATTCTCCCGGGAGATCACAAGTTGCATTCCCATTGGCCGGCCTAAGCGCATCAGGGAACCAATCACAGCGTACGCCTTTGATGCCGCCCACACCCAGCCGTCCGTCCGTCCGTCCGTCCGTCCGGTGTTGGCTGTGCATGACGGAGGAAGACACCCCCCCTCCCCATCCCCCTCCCTCCCCCAGACGCAAAACAGACACACCGTTGGTGACTTTACAACGAATGCGAGGAGGGTAAACGGGGAGAGAGAGAGAGAGAGAGAGAGAGAGAGTCTTGAGGGCCTTTTAACGAATTCGCTGCTCTACCACGGAGCGTTGCGGTGTGCGCGTCGTTGTTAACATGACCTGCGCGGCGATGCAGACCTACGGACACCAGCTTACCTGTGACGCAAGACGGCACAAACACCAGCTTATCTGTGATGGGGTACTACGAAGATAAGCTGAGCCGTGACGCAAACACAACGCACACCGACGTATCGGTGACCACCTCAAGCACCAGCTTAACCGACAAACCACCGCGAACGCCAGCTTATCTGGGTCACAGCGGCATAACCAGCAGCTTATCCGAGACAACCGATGACATAACGTATCAAAACACCAGCTGATCGATGACGTAACGCGTCAAAACACCAGCTGATCGATGACGTAAGGCCTCAAAACACCAGCTGATCGATGACGTAACGCGTCAAAACACCAGCTGATCGATGACGTAACCCGTCAAAACACCAGCTGATCGATGACGTAACGCGTCAAATACCAGCTGATCGATGACGTAAGGCCTCAAAACACCCTTAGGCCAGCGACGCAAGACGACAACAATCCAGGCGATCAGCTGACCAGTGCGTGTGTGTGTGTGTGTGTGTGTGTGTGTGTGTGTGTGTGTCAGTGTGTGTCAGTGTGTGTGTGTGTGTGTGTGTGTGTGTGTGTGTGTGTGTGTGACATCAGTATGAGCCAACTTGCTACCAGGTTCCGGGCTCTTGACCACCACGAAGCAACTCCTGTATTTCTCACGCGACCGGAAGTCGCTACCGTCGTACACCCACGGCAGCGAGCGGTGCGCCAACCCCTCCTCCGTCCGTCCCTCCCTCCCTCAGTCCATCGTCAGCAGCGAAGGGAACATGGACGTGTATGGGATCAGCTGACAGGAGGAGGAAGGGAGGGATGTATGTCCCTACGTCTCCCGTGATCACCCACAGGCGTAGCAGCCGGGGTCCAGCGACCCCCCTCAGAAGGCACAGAGAGAGAGAGAGAGAGAGAGAGAGAGAGAGAGAGAGAGAGAGAGAGAGAGAGAGAGAGAGAGAGAGAGAGAGAGAGACCACCGCCGCCGCTCTTCCTCCTCCTCCTCCGCAGTTAATAAAACATGAGCTTCCGCGAAGAGATGGTGGGTGCCGGACCTGAGTACCCCCCGCCCGCCTCACCCTGACCCAGTGCCCTGCTTTATTCACACGTCCCTGACCCACCCACCCAGGCCCTTGGCTTAACCTGAGGCCTGGGCCCGACCGCCCTTATATCTGCACCGACGCCGAGCAAACAATGCGCCCCATAAAGGGCCAATCCCCGACCCTTGTACCAAGACCACACGACCTCTTCCGCTCAACCTTGACCTGGAGAAGAACACAGCCAGCGGCTCATAACCTCCAGGACACCAGAGCGTGAGTGTACTCTTACCAACCAGCGCCCTGGGGCACTTCACCCTGCATGTTCGCCACACACACACACACAATACCAGCTACACCAACACGTACTGTGGCAGGATCACGTGCCTCACTAAAGAACACCTCATCAGCCACTTGTCATGCAAATGAGTGGGTATATCACGGGATGATATGAGGCGGTGTCGCTCCGCGCAGTGAACCCCAGCCACGACACTGCATGAGAGTAGCAACACACATGGTGTCAGTGTTGCTCCCTCGCTGTACAAGACGTAGATGGAGTTAGTTGTCTCCCTCCTCAGTGTACAAGACGTAGATGGAGTCAGTTGTGTCTCTCCTCAGCGCATTATACGTAGATGGAGTCAGTTGTCTCCCTCCTCAGTGTACAAGACGTAGATGGAGTTAGTTGTCTCCCTCCTCAGTGTACAAGACGTAGATGGAGTCAGTTGTCTCCCTCCTCACAGTACAAGACGTAGATGGAGTCAGTTGTCTCCCTCCTCATTGTACACAACGTAGATGGAGTCAGTTGTCTCCCTCCTCAGTGTACACAACGTAGATGGAGTCACTGTTGCCTCATGTGTACACAAGAGAAAACGCCTCCATTATGTTCCCACGGCCAGCCTTCATAAAACCCCAACTCGACCACCAACCACCACCACCAGCAGGAGAGGGACGTAGCCCCGCCTCATACTTACATTACCACCACATAAGTAAAGACTCCTCGTTAGAAGTAAAGAAGTCCACTTTAGGAGAGGAGGGGGCCAGTCAGTCAGTCAGCCGGGCTTGCTAAATATGACGGGGTGGCGGCGCGAGGCGTGGCATGAATATGAGGGTGAGGGAGACGACTACACTCCACTCATATCCCCCACACCACCACCCCATTCCTCCTCACAACGCCATGTGACCTCATTATACAAGACATCTGGCGGACCAAGCGTTAGCTGAACTGCCACCGCTACTACTACGTCATTAACAAATCCCCCTCCCCCCGTACTCGCACTTGGATCTCACAAGTGTAAAGTTTTAAGCAAGGACATACCATCGACCCTCATCCAGGAAATCAAGAAGTGGAATACGAATTACACATACACTGTGGATCTAATCACCCGCGTGTTTCTCTACGAGGGAGTTGCCGAGAGGCCGTCTGAGCCATTTGGTGTCACGGGTCAGATACGCAAGCAATGACGCGCACCGTCAGTTCAAAATCTCCCTCCTCCGCCCCCAGCGACGTGAGGGATTCTTAACACCTTACATAAGGACACACTGCACACACAGGAGGACCTTGTGAGAGGTGGATCCATCACGAAACGTGCTCACACACTTGGCATCATCACAACCACAACGAATTGTAACGTTATATAAATATGTGTATATATATATATATATATATATATATATATATATATATATATATATATACGTACGGTGGAGAACACAGACACGTAAAGTGTTTCTGCGAACTGAACGAACAACAATGTAGGAGAGAGAGAGAGAGAGAGAGAGAGAGAGAGAGAGAGAGAGAGAGAGAGAGAGAGAGAGAGAGAGAAACGGATGAAGGTAGAGAATACCCCCCCCCCCCCCCCCCCGTCTCAGAACAGTGTCTTCCACTCGTTCCTTCATTCCCCTTCGTCCTTCTAATTTTTCTTTCATTCACATCTTGGGTTCTGGTCCCCCCCCCCCTCTCTCTCTCTCTCTCTCTCATCTCTCTCTCTCTCCTCTCCTCTCTCTCTCTCTCTTGTCTCTATTTTTGCTTGAGCTTTCCTCTCAGGTTTCCCATCTTGTGGTGGTGATCTTTCTCCTCTCCCTCTCTTCCCTGGTCGTCGTACCTCCTCCTCCTCCTGCGTCGTGTTCCGGGATCTTCTTCCCCTGCCCAGGTATCCAGTAACAGGACGGCGCGCGCGCGCGCGCATCATTATAGCTGATCCTTAGGGTGGGGTGTGGGGGGATCAGGACGACAACGCCGCAGCTGTGGTGAAAACTCTTCCTCCTCCCATCTCGTGCCTCTCTCTCTCTCTCTCTCTCTCTCTCTCTCTCTCTCTCTCTCTCTCTCTCTCTCTCTCTCTCTCCTGCTGAGGCATAAAACCCGTCCACCTTGAAGACGCAGCTCTGCCTTCTTCTCGTCTCTACCTCTTCCGACACATAATGACCTTTTCACAACACACCTTCAGGAGTCGGGTGTGTACACACACACACACACACACCTGACCACCTTTAACCTTCTCTAATATATATATATATATATATATATATATATATATATATATATATGGGTATGGAAAGGTAGGAGGATGAGCGAAGAGAGATGCCACACGAGGAGTAACATGAGGTGGAAGGAGGAGGTTGTGCAGAACAACAACATAATGTTTAGCAAGAGGGTAAGACGAGCCACACCAAGACACAAGACACAGCCCTACGAACGACCGGAAATGAAGACACAACTCCTCCACACTCACTGAGTGTCGGGTATGTAAATGAAGGTGCGAAATTACAGTGGATGTGGGGTGGCGGGGACGGGAGGGGGGGAGCGGTCATGCAGCAGCGCTGGGTGAAGAAGATGCCACACCCTCCCTCTCGTCGAACTCTGGGACTTGTCTCTAACCCCTACAACCCGGGCTGAAACCACGCACCGTTGCCAAGCACTGCTATGCAGCTCTCCCCTCTGATCCCTCAGGTTGTTTGGGGTGGCAAGCAGCCCGCTGGACGTTACGTAAGCTCCTGTCCACTTAGCTCCTGAACTGCTACTTCACCAGTTAGCTTTAAAAAAAAAAAAAAAAAAGGTCGTACGTCCGCAGGTCATGTATGACATGGGGGTTGCGGGGGAGCGTCCGGGGGAACTCATGAGAGTGGATGGTCTACGACGAGGTTACCTCCTGGAAGGCAGCAACGGTATCCACAAGTCCTATTTTCCACGGAGAGAGAGAGAGAGAGAGAGAGAGAGAGAGAGAGAGAGAGAGAGAGAGAGAGAGAGAGAGAGAGATCGTAGTGCAGAAAGCACTACGCTGACAAGTTTCAGTGCCTCAGAAACGTGTGTGTGTATACATATATATATATATATATATATATATATATATATATATATATATATATATATATATATATATATATATATGTCTGTTTCCTTGCGCTACCTCGCTAACGCGGGAGACAGCGACAAAGTATAATAAATAAATATATATATATATATATATATATATATATATATATATATATATATATATATATATATATATATATATATATATTCCTATGAGTCCACGGGGAAAATGAAACATGATAAGATCCCAAGTGCACTTTCGTGTAATAATCACATCATCAGGGGAGACAGAAGAGAGAAATATACGTCAGTTGATATACAATGAAGAGACGAAGCTAGGATGCCATTTGGTAAACACGTTATTGTCCAAGACATACAACGAGCGTTCATAAACTTATCATTTTACATATATAGTTTCTCTGGTGTCCAATACTCCCTCCCACCTCCCCTTAATGTTGCAGCGGATCGTTTCCACCGTGCAGGCTGGCCGGCCACCACATCTTCCAGGATCATCCACCTTCAATACAGGTTCCACGCCTCGCCCGCACCCCTGAAATGATCAAGACTCTGGGTAACTTCAATCGCGTCCATCACTTAAGATATATATATATGTATATGTATATATATATATATATATATATATATATATATATATATATATATATATATATATATATATATTCGTTTACTTCTGGAGGTGACCATTCCTTGCGGCATTTTCTCAACTCGCGCATTTCGCCAACCTTAAATTGGCGGGTCCAGCGCAAAATCCCGGTCTGTAGTGCACAAACGCTCACAAGACCATCAACGTAATGGTCTCTCTCTCTCTCTCTCTCTCTCTCTCTCTCTCTCTCTCTCTCTCTCTCTCTCTCTCTCTCTCTCTCTAAGGCTGGCAAGAATCCAGCCTCCCTTCTCCATAAGCAAACGTTTGACCCTCAAAAAAAAAAAAAAAATTGTCCTGCAGTGGACTGCAGACAGTCATCTTGTGTACTCCTCCTCATCATCCAAGGTTTCGTGAGGAGAAGGACCTCGTCAAATTCGCCCTCACCGTCGGCTGGGCATGGCTGGAACGTGCTACGGCGAGGTGGACAATCCATCTTGGTCTCTGTGCATCCAACCTAGTGTTTTTAACAATCTTTTTTTGTTCTCGGGCGCTGACGGCCATGTTCGACAGCCACGTCTTAGATCGACTTGTGAAAAATACATAATCCGACGTGACTCCCGTCCTCTTCTGTCTGGTTGTGTTTACTGGAGACGGTCGACAGAGACAGACAGACAGACAGTGACTTACCGTCGTCGCGCAGGGTGAGTGAGTGGGATATCTCTAATGCACCCGTCACTCAGACTTACTTGAAGAGGAAATTCCCAGCCACGACGCTGTTCTTCCTTACCCATTCTGCCAACGCAGGTGTGACACCACCGCGACAACAGAGGCCTGGGTTGGCACGGGTGGCAGTGGGTGGGTGGCACTGAGAGTAGTGGGGACTACTCAGTGGTCAAGGAGGGGGGGGAGGGGATCAAGTGGGGTTGGACGTGGGGATGAGGAACTAGCCATGGTGTATGTAAGTGGGGGAAAGGCAGCAGTGGGTAGATTAACAGCACTCTCTACTCCGTGGAAGAAACGGGGAGACAGTGGGAGAGGGTAATACGGGGGAATCAGTGAGGCGAGAATGAACTGAAGAACTCGTCAGTGGTGTGATGTCGCCACTGTGAAGACGAGCTTGGCCGACGTCGCCCACTCCGTCTGTGTGACACAGTCAAGAAAGAGACATCCCATCCCCTTGTGCCTGGCTGTGAAGATGAGGTCGCAGGAAGAGCATCAGGTACGTGTGTCTGTGCGTGTGTCTGTCTGTGCGCGTCTGTGTGTGTGTGTGTGTGTGTGTGTGTGTGTGTGTGTGTGTGTGTGTGTGTGTGGAACCTCAATTACAAGATCGGCTGATTATGTCAGGAGTAATTAGGGCCAAATGAGGTCTGCGACGACTCAAAAGACGGTTGAGGTAAATGTGTGTGTGTGTGTGTGTGTGTGTGTGTGTGTGAGAGAGAGAGAGAGAGAGAGAGAGAGAGAGAGAGAGAGAGAGAGAGAGAGAGAGAGAGAGAGAGAGAGTCAGTCTTACGACACCCGCCATTTCAAGTCGCTTTTCCCACCTCAATTTCCTCGCTCTAGGTTCCCTGAGAGAGATAGAGAGAGATTTGGGGTTTAGAGAGATAAGAGACCTGAGCACGGCGGCGCGCCGGTACTTACGACCCTTGACTGCCGTCATGCTCAAAGGGTCGTACCGTCGTGCTCAAAGGGTCGTACCGTCGTGTTCAGAGTCGTACCCTCGTGCTCAAAGGGTCGTACCGTCGTGCTCAAAGGGTCGTGCCGTCGTGTTCAAAAGGTTGTGCCGTCGTGTTCAAAGGGACGTACCGTCGTGTTCAAAGGGTCATACCGTCGTGCTCAAAGGGTCGTACCGTCGCGCTCAAAGGGTCGTACCGTCGTGCTCAAAGGGTCGTACCGTCGCGCTCCAAAAGCCGTGGAGTTGAGCACACACACACACACACACACACACACACACACACACACACACACACCTCCCCTACAGTTCTCCCCCCCCCCCATACACACACACACACACACACACACACACACACACACACACACACACACACACACACACACACACAAGGACCTCAGACCCACTAAGGCGGCTTGGGAGCAGGACTGGTGGTGGCCTGGCCCACACGCCTCCCACCACTACCCTCCCCATGACGAAGCAATGGAGAAAGAAAACACCAGCCTCTCTTGAAATACATCTCTAGACCCCAGCCCGGCTCTCGCGACCAGCCATGGAGTGAGCGAGTGAGTGGGTGAGCGAGTACACCACACACTCCCGTCTCATGCTGAGTACGTCCACTACACGAGTAGTTATTCATGGGGCCGGTAATGAGTAAGGGGTGAGC
>NC_092246.1:20334028-20344028 GCF_036320965.1 Panulirus ornatus | reverse complement strand
CCCCCAACACCACGACACGTCCTCCCCCAACACCACGACACGTCCTCCCCCAACACTACGACACGTTGTCCCCTAACACACGATACGTCCTCCCCTAAAACTACGACACGTTGTACCCTAACACTACGACTCGTTGTCCCCAACACTAAGACACGTTGTCCCCAACACCATGACACGTCCTCCCCCAACACCACGACTCGTCCTCCCGCAACACTACGACACGTTGTCCCCTAACACACGATACGTCCTCCCCTAAAACTACGACACGTTGTACCCTAACACTACGACACGTTGTCCCCAACACCACGACATGTCCTCCCCCAACACACGACACGTCGTCCCCTAACAATAAAACACTCCCCAACCCCCCACATACACACACACGTCGTCTCTACTATAACACATACGTATCCACCAAGATATTTTCCCCAACTCGTCCTTCCTTCAACATGACCAGCACCTTCTTTCACCACGACCCTACTTCCTTCACCCACATATCTTTCACCGTCTTTCAACACAATTCCTCCTCCTCCCTCCCCCCTTCCTCCTTCACCAAGTCCCCCTTCTTTCACCAGGACCACCGTCGTTCACCATATGATACCTCCTTCCTTCCTTCCTTCCTTCACCAAGCCCCCACTTCTTTCGCGAGCATATATCCCTTCGCGCCACAGCAGCACACACACACACACACACATACACACACGCACACACACACACACACACACACGCACACACGCGCGCACACACGCGCGCACACACACACACACACACACACACACACGCAGAGCATTTTTCAATCCATCTTTCACATCCATTCACTATCTATCAGACGAATGAATCGCCTCTCTCTCTCTCTCTCTCTCTCTCTCTCTCTCTCTCTCTCTCTCTCTCTCTCTCTCTCTCGTACTCACTCGAAACCCTCCACGTTCATTCATCAGCCAGATGACGCGCGGAAGCCCCACCGCCCTTGGTAAATTCCAAGACTTTCAATCACTACAAACTTAATCTCAAAAGCCATTTTCTCTCTTTTCTTCTTCTTCTTCTTCTTCTTCTCTTCCATCATCTTCTCCTCCTCCTCCTTGTCCTCCATCATCATCTCCTCCTCCTCCTCCTCCTTCTTCCTCTCCTCCTCCTTCTCTTTCTTATTCTTCTCCTCCTCCTAATTCCTCTCCTCCTTCTCTTTCCTCTTCTTCTTTCTCTCCTCCTCCTCCTTCTCTTTCTTCTTCTTTTTCTCCTCCTTACTCCTCTCCTCCTTCTCTTTCTTCTTCCTCTCCTCCTCCTCCTCCTTCTCTTTCTTCTTCTTCTCCTCCTTACTCTTCTCCTCCTTCTCTTTCTTCTTCTTCATCTCCTGCTCCTCCTCCTTGGCCCCGTCCCGCCAAATCTATTACGTGGTTGTCCAGGGCATTAAGGGGCAACCTGGTGAGGACGTTATCAACACAAGAGGTTCTGCTCTGTGTACGGGGGCATTACACACAACCTATGCATTCACAGCAATGCAATTCCGGGGGGGAGGGAGGGGACGCAGTTCCTGACGGCAATGCAGTGGCGTCCATGCACACACACGAGCGCAAGTCCGTGGGCGTGGGGGGATCACCCCCCTCCCACTCTCCTCACCCCACATGGGGAAAAGAAAAAGAAGAAAACGAAGGACGTAAAGTCGAGTTCAAGCAAGAAATGCACGAGTGAACGAGGGAGGAACCATGGCAGTGCAAGCAATGATGGGGTCAGGAACAGTGCAGTGCAAGCAATGATGGGGGCAGGAACAATGCAGTGCAAGCAATGATGGGGTCAGGAACAATGCAGTGCAAGCAATGATGGGGGGAGAAGGCAGGAACAATGCAGTGCAAGCAATGATGGGGGGAGAAGGCAGGAACAATGCAGTGCAAGCAATGATGGGTCAGGAACAATGCAGTGCAAGCAATGATGGGTCAGGAACAATGCAGTGCAAGCAATGATGGGGCAGGAACAATGCAGCACAAGCAATGATGGGTCAGGAACAATGCAGTGCAAGCAATGATGGGTCAGGAACAGTGCAGTGCAAGCAATGATGGGGTCAGGAACAATGCAGTGCAAGCAATGATGGGTCAGGAACAATGCAGTGCAAGCAATGATGGGGCAGGAACAATGCAGCACAAGCAATGATGGGTCAGGAACAATGCAGTGCAAGCAATGATGGGTCAGGAACAATGCAGTGCAAGCAATGATGGGTCAGGAACAATGCAGTGCAAGCAATGATGGGTCAGGAACAATGCAGTGCAAGCAATGATGGGTCAGGAACAATGCAGTGCAAGCAATGATGGGGCAGGAACAATGCAGCACAAGCAATGATGGGTCAGGAACAATGCAGTGCAAGCAATGATGGGTCAGGAACAATGCAGTGCAAGCAATGATGGGTCAGGAACAATGCAGTGCAAGCAATGATGGGTCAGGAACAATGCAGTGCAAGCAATGATGGGGCAGGAACAATGCAGCACAAGCAATGATGGGGTCAGGAACAATGCAGTGCAAGCAATGATGGGTCAGGAACAATGCAGTGCAAGCAATGATGGGTCAGGAACAATGCAGTGCAAGCAATGATGGGGGGAGAAGGCAGGAACAATGCAGCACAAGCAATGATGGGGGGAGAAGGCAGGAACAATGCAGTGCAAGCAATGATGGGGTCAGGAACAATGCAGCACAAGCAATGATGGGTCAGGAACAATGCAGTGCAAGCAATGATGGGTCAGGAACAATGCAGTGCAAGCAATGATGGGTCAGGAACAATGCAGTGCAAGCAATGATGGGGGGAGAAGGCAGGAACAATGCAGTGCAAGCAATGATGGGTCAGGAACAATGCAGTGCAAGCAATGATGGGGTCAGGAACAATGCAGCACAAGCAATGATGGGGGTCAGGAACAGTGCAGCACAAGCAATACGTCCATATAAAGGAACACTGTAGCCTCAGCGATGTTATGCAGGGATGAAGACAGCAACAATGGCAGGAACTGCAAGTCGCAAGCAACTGCACCCCTGGTACTGAAGGAAGAAACTCTCTCTCTCTCTCTTCTCTCTCTCTCTCTCTCTCTCTCTCTCTCTCTCTCTGCAGTCAGCCAGGGTAATATACTGCAGACACTGCACAACACCTTCAGGTCGAAAGGAGAGAGTGAGAGAAAGTGAGAGAGAGAGAGAGAGAGAGTGAGGGGAAGGGGGAGTTGGATAATAATACTAGCTCTCTCTCTCTCTCTCTCTCTCTCTCTCTCTCTCTCTCTCTCTCTCTCTGGTATGTGTGTGCCTGAAAGCATATATATATATATATATATATATATATTACGAGTGGATGATTGCCTGTAAGCAGTGCTTGGGGAGTGCGTAACTGGGCCAATACGAGCGCTTACATGCACTTAACCTTTGGCCTCAAGACCCGTGAGTGCATGGGTCATAATTGTATGCATCAAGGCCACGGGAAATATATATATATATATATATATATATATATATATATATATATATATATATATATATATATATATATATATATATATATTAACTTTCTAAAATGGGAAACAGAAGGGCTGTGTAGGTATGTATATTTGCGTGTGTGGACGTATGTATATACATGTGTATGGGGGGGGGTTGGGCCATTTCTTTCGTCTGTTTCCTTGCGCTACCTCGCAAACGCGGGAGACAGCGACAAAGTATAATAAAAAAAAAAAATAAAATATATATATATATATATATATATATATATATATATATATATATATATATATATATATATGCATGTCATATGACGAGGGATATGTAAATATATATACATATTAAAGGTGCAATGACGAGAGGTTGAGGAGAGAAACCCCATCCATAACTCTTCTCCCTTGGGAGAGACGTACGACCCCATTAAGCACGATGGTACGACCCCTTAACCATGACGGTACGACCCCCTTGAGCACGACGGTACGACCCCTTAACCATGACGGTACGACCCCCTTGAGCACGACCCCTTAGCCATGGCGTTACGATCCCTTGAGCACGACGGTGCGACCTCTTGCGCACGACAATATGACCAATGAGTACGACGGTGCGACCCTTAGGTATGATGGCCCTGGAATTAAATCCCCCCCCCCCATAACCGTTCAAGGTCGTGCTTCAAGGTCGTGCCGTGGCGCTTAAGGGTTTAGCCCAGCTAACAGCTAAAAAGACGACCAGCCTTGGCCGAATGGGCCATAACCATCTCGCGGCAGTTAAGGCAGGTGCTCAGCCACGGGCTAACGAGCGAAGCCACGTTAACGACCCTGTCCACATTAACGACTCTTACGATCACCAAGCTAGGGGAGGGGGGAGGGGAGGGAGGAGGACAGAGTCCTCTGCCTGGCTCCCTCCCTCGCCCTTAACAGTCAGGACGACAAGCAATTCATTCTACTCTCTCTCTCTCTCTCTCTCTCTCTCTCTCTCTCTCTCTCTCTCTCTCTCTCTCTCTCTCTCTGCGCTTTTAAGATAACACACCCTCCCACGATGTCACAGATTGCTTCAAGATCACACGCTGCAATGATCACACACACAAACCTCTAATGTCATCATCATCAAAATCCTAGGATCAAAGTAATCCCTAAGACCAGCTAGTGAGATTACGGACTCCTAGGATCAAATCTTTAAGATCACAGGCGCCTAAGATCTCTGGTTCCTAGGCTCACCTCACTACATTAAGGGCAAATTCTTAAGATCGCATACTGAGACAAAAGACCCCTAGGATCAACTCCTAGGATCACAGACTCCTAGGATCAACTCCTAGGATCACAGACTCCTAGGATCAACTCCTAAGATCACAGACTCCTAGGATCAACTCCTAAGATCACAGACTCCTAGGATCAACTCCTAAGATCACAGACTCCTAGGATCAACTCCTAAGATCACAGACTCCTAGGATCAACTCCTAGGATCACAGACTCCTAGGATCAACTCCTAAGATCACAGACTCCTAGGATCAACTCCTAAGATCACAGACTCCTAGGATCAACTCCTAGGATCACAGACTCCTAAGATCAACTCCTAGGATCACCGGCACACTCCGGAGATCAAGTCCTAAGATCATCTAGCGGGATCAGAGACTCCTAAGATCAACGACTGGGATCACCAGCTCCTGAGATCACACATTCCTAAGGTCCGGGAACCATTACCCACATCCTATGCCCTTCCCTCGACTCATTAACGTTTCCACATCTTTCTCCATCACCTCCTCGTCAGTACGCAGTTTAATCTCAAGTTTCCCGTCTCTGCATAGCCCTAAAGCCATCCGGTATACGGGGGGCGACGTACGTGTGGTATACGAGGGGGCTAAACTCAAGTTTCCCGCGTCTGCACAGCCCTGAAGCCATGCAGTATACGGGGGGCGACGCGTGGTATACGGGGGGCGACGTGTGGTATGCGGGGGGGCGACGTGCTGTATACGGGAGGGCGACGTGTGGCATACGGGGGGCGACGTGAGGCTGAACCTGGAAAAAGGATCTGTGGGGGGGGGGCACCGTGTACCATCAACCCTCAGGCCCCCCCTCACCGTCATCACATCCCACATAGATGCAGTGCACCAACTCCTGGAGGACCAGTGAACAAGAAGAAGTCACCTCCTCCTCCTCCTCCTCCCTCAGAGAAATCCGGCTGCTGTCTCATCCACTTCAATACCCCCAACCCCACAAAAATAAAAACGTAAACACTATTCAACATTCGCTCACCCTGAGAGAGAGAGAGAGAGAGAGAGAGAGAGAGAGAGAGAGAGAGAGAGAGAGAGTAATAAAGATGAGGGTTATAACAAAAAGAAAAAGAAAAAAAAAAGACTATAAAGAAAATAACACGAAAAGAGGATTTCTCCTGCCCACGGGTCAGCTCGACTCATCCTCACGTCATCTGTGCCACAGAACACACACACACACACACACACACACACACACACACACACACAAACACACACACACACACACACACACAAACACACACACACACACGTCCAAACTACGCCGCACCTCGTGTTAGTACCCGTCCACACGAGTATGCCAACCACCACAGCAACGTTCTGTGCCGAGACAACACATGCATCAAAATCATCATCATCTATGTCACTCAATTCTGTGTCTCATCATTCTCTCAACAGCCACGGTGTCACAGATTTCTTCCTTCACAATTCCTCTCGTCGCAGCGAGAGACGGACACAGACGTCCTCCAGAACTTGGCGGAGGTAATTAAGCGGGTACACACGCCATGCTGACATGCGTCCAAGCTTTAATTACCCATCTGTAATTACCTATTTGCACTGTACGGCGAGGGAGGTCTTAACCACCAGTAAGTGTGTTACGAGGAGAGTTTTACACTCGTGTTGCCCTGTCCCCTCTCATATATATATATATATATATATATATATATATATATATATATATATATATATATATATATATATAATCTCACCTAATGATGTGATTATGACACGAAAGTGCACTTGGGAACTTATGGTGTCTCATTTCCCCGTGGACTCATAGGAATGTATATACTAAGTCTTAGACTTATGTATAAACAAATACATACAAAGGCATCCAGCTTACGCCATGTATAACCTATCAACACTTCCCCCCCACACACACACACAATATAAAAACAAGACGATCAGCTGCATTGGCTGTGGGCCGGCTCCTGCCCTGCCCGAGATTCGAACCCGTTCCCACGGGGGAATCTGGTGGCGATGCCGCTTACAAGTAGCAGGATATGAATATTCAGAGGTCACAATGAGTACAGAGCTTCAGTTTCGGTAAAAGAGCTTGGGAAACATGCAAATCAGGAAACGTGAAACTGCAACACACTGGGAAAATATGTATATAATTATCTCGCACGGCCGCGGGGCGGGGGTGCGCCCAACTCAACACCTACATGGCTGATCCCATATGAGGAATGGTGTATATATACACATGTTTCTGCCATGAAATTTCAATGAGGATTTCTTTTTCCCAGGTGGAGTCGTTATATAAGACAGCACGACCCTTGGGGACAGTGGTGCGACCCATGAGCATAGCGGTACGACCCTCGAGCACAGCGGTACGACCACTGAGCAAGCAGTAAGACCCTAGAGCACTGTGGTACGACCCTTGAGCACTGTGGTACGACCCTTGAGCAAGCAGTACGACCCTTGAGCACTGTGGTACGACCACTGAGCTAGTACGACCCTTGGGCACTATGGTACGACCCTTGAGCACAGTGGTACGACCCTTGAGCACAGTGGTACGACGACCCTTGAGCACAGTGGTACGACCCTTGAGCACAGTGGTACGACTCTAGTATATGAAGGTTTGGTCTCTGAGCATACCTCTTAAGGGCTTGGCAAATGAATAATCGTGCTTAAGGGTCGTACTGTCGTGCTCAAGGGTCGTACCGTCATGCTCAGAGGATCAAACGCCAAAAAAAAAATCCCTTCTCGACAACCCGGAAACTGTCCAATGTCGATGTCCAATGTCGAACACTCTACTAGGCCATCGCGTGGCTTCGACCACCACCCATCAAAAAAGGGTTGCTTCCTCTGGTCTGACTTCTCTTTTTCCCCCACATACCAACCTCACCCACCCACCACAACACACCAGCCGTCCACCACGCCAAACAAGCAGTCCAGTGCGTCAATAGGTCACTAGATGCCTCGCCTGACACACACACACACCCACACACACACACACCTAACACTCGAGCATATCATGTCACCACTTAATCGTGGGCTGACTCGTCAAAAGCTCTCTTTTGGAGGAAGCTAACGCCACCTTCCCGATGGAGTGCCACACCACATACAAAAAAAAAAAAAAAAATAGCATTTGACTACAGTTCTCAAGCGACTTCACAACGCTGGTCGCTACCAACACAACGCTGGTCAGTAATGCACACACTTACTGACCCACGTACCCACCTACCACTAAGGTTCATGGGATTGGACTTGACACACACACACACACACACACACACACACACACACACACACACACACACACACACACACACGTGTCAAATTAATAAAAAGAACTCTCGGGAGTTTAATACCCGATACTGACAATAACTAAATCCTCTTAAATAAATTTTTCGTTTGCGAGCAAATCTGATTTTCAGTCCGACAAGCAAAATCCACGTCATTATCTGCATGATCAAACACACACACACACACACACACACACACACACACATATATATATATATATATATATATCTTTTCTTTCTTCTTTTAAACTATTCGCCATTTCCCGCGTTAGCGAGGTAGCGCTAAGAACAGAGGACTGGGCCTTTTTTGGAATATCCTCAACTGGCCCCCTCTGTTCCTTCTTTTGGAAAAAATGAAAAAAAAAAAAAAAAAAAAAAAAAAAAAAAAAAAAAAAACGAGAGGGGAGGATTTCCAGCCCCCCGCTCCCTCCCCTTTTAGTCGCCTTCTACGACACGCAGGGAATACGTGGGAAGTATTCTTAATCCCCTATCCCCAGGGATATATATATATATATATATATATATATATATATATTTTTTTTTTTTTTTTTTTTTTTTTGCTTTGTCGCTGTCTCCCGCGTTTGCGAGGTAGCGCAAGGAAACAGACGAAAGAAATGGCCCAACCCACCCCCATACACATGTATATACATACGTCCACACACGCAAATATACATACCTACACAGCTTTCCATGGTTTACCCCAGACGCTTCACATGCCTTGATTCAATCCACTGACAGCACGTCAACCCCGGTATACCACATCGCTCCAATTCACTCTATTCCTTGCCCTCCTTTCACCCTCCTGCATGTTCAGGCCCCGATCACACAAAATCTTTTTCACTCCATCTTTCCACCTCCAATTTGGTCTCCCTCTTCTCCTTGTTCCCTCCACCTCCGACACATATATCCTCTTGGTCAATCTTTCCTCACTCATCCTCTCCATGTGCCCAAACCACTTCAAAACACCCTCTTCTGCTCTCTCAACCACGCTCTTTTTATTTCCACACATCTCTCTTACCCTTACGTTACTCACTCGATCAAACCACCTCACACCACACATTGTCCTCAAACATCTCATTTCCAGCACATCCATCCTCCTGCGCACAACTCTATCCATAGCCCACGCCTCGCAACCATACAACATTGTTGGAACCACTATTCCTTCAAACATACCCATTTTTGCTTTCCGAGATAATGTTCTCGACTTCCACACATTCTTCAAGGCCCCCAGAATTTTCGCCCCCTCCCCCACCCTATGATCCACTTCCGCTTCCATGGTTCCATCCGCTGCCAGATCCACTCTCAGATATCTAAAACACTTCACTTCCTCCAGTTTTTCTCCATTCAAACTCACCTCCCAATTGACTTGACCCTCAACCCTACTGTACCTAATAACCTTGCTCTTATTCACATTTCCTCTTAACTTTCTTCTTCCACACACTTTACCAAACTCAGTCACCAGCTTCTGCAGTTTCTCACATGAATCAGCCACCAGCGCTGTATCATCAGCGAACAACAACTGACTCACTTCCCAAGCTCTCTCATCCCCAACAGACTTCATACTTGCCCCTCTTTCCAAAACTCTTGCCTTTACCTCCCTAACAACCCCATCCATAAACAAATTAAACAACCATGGAGACATCACACACCCCTGCCGCAAACCTACATTCACTGAGGACCAATCACTTTCCTCTCTTCCTACACGTACACATGCCTTACATCCTCGATAAAAACTTTTCACTGCTTCTAACAACTTTCCTCCCACACCATATATATATATATATATATATATATATATATATATACCTGTGAGTCCACGGGGAAAATGAAACACGATAAGTTCCCAAGTGCACTTTCGTGTAATAATCACATCAACAGGGGAGACACAAGAGAGAAATATAATGCAACAGAAAGCACACCTTGAAACGAGGGCACTGCTCTCTCTCTCTCTCTCTCTCTCTCTCTCTCTCTCTCTCTCTCTCTCTCTCTCTCTCTCTCTCGAGTATTCAATGGTTCAGAGGAGGGGTGG
>NC_092246.1:20309028-20326528 GCF_036320965.1 Panulirus ornatus | reverse complement strand
AGGAGAGGAAAATTCATAGAAATGATGCAGCTCTCTCTCTCTCTCTCTCTCTCTCTCTCTCTCTCTATCTATCTATCTATCTATCTATCTACAGCTTCATATGTCGTCATCTCCTCTTCAAACACTTTCATCATCCATCAATTTCCCAAACCTTTATCACAAAACTCATCCAAGGCCAAACCCGTCGCTTCATGTATCGGCACAACTTAAATTAAAAAAAAAATGTATTACTTTTCCCCAGAAATACTTTTGAGATCTGGTCACTAAGAAGGCAATGTATTCTTGAGGTTTTCTAAGCACACAAACCCTCCCTCAAAGAAGCTACTTAAGAAAAAAAAGTAAATGCTACTTTTTAAAGATCATTATACAAAATCGTCTCCTTACTTACTTACATACTTACATACATACTTACTTACATATTTACTTACTTAACTTGCGGTGTAGGTAAACATGCACATTTCCACTCCCATCGTACCAACTCCAAATCCAAATAATTGCTACTTCTTAAAAGTTACAACAACATGAGGAAAATAGGTATGATAAGGTATTTAGAGTTACTTCAGAAATTGTTACTTTTGAAGGAGGCTGCTCAGGGATAACCTGTTGGCTACTTAAACCATGAAGCCTTAAGGAACGTGTGGATACTTTACTACATGAGACTCCATCTCCCTCCAGTTACCGTAGAAACGGTTACTTTTCATCATGGTTAGTTTGAGGACAGGCTGTTACATAGTAACGAGTTACTTCATGAAGAAAATCATAATGATGTTACTTTTCATCACGGTTACTTTGAAGAAGAGGTTGTCATCACCGAGTTACCTTGAAATACTGTTACTTTTCTTTTTTCTTTTTTTCCATCAAGGCTGTTCCGAGAGGGACACAAGACAGCTACTGCCAACGAAGCTACGTGGCTAAAAGGAGCAACCACTCCCGATGCTACGTGACGGGAGAAAACCCATACAAGGAACTGAGAGAGAGAGAGAGAGAGAGAGAGAGAGAGAGAGAGAGAGAGAGAGAGAGAGAGAGAGAGAGAGGATAGAGTCCACAAAACAAAAGTGAGAGAAGCGACACCAAGCCTCGTGTGTGTTACCGGAGGAAGGTGGGAACGCAAGGGTTCCCGAGCGAAACAAACAAAACATACATTGGTTTAAGCCCACTGCGAAGAAAGAATTCCCACGGGTGACGAGATATTCCCACGGGTGACGAGATATTCCCACGGGTGACGAGAAATTCCCACGGGAAGAGGGGGGGGGGGGGTTATATATATATATACACACACACACACACACTCCAGCCAGGGACAATGGGGCCCCGGGGTGCGTTGTGTAGCCTCGCACCCTGCTGGACGATCCTCAAGATCACGCACCACACACACACACACACACACACACACACACGATCGCACACACACAGACCAACACGCAAAAAGGTTTAACTTAACGAGAGAAAGAGTGAGAGAATGAGTGTGTGTATGAATGTAAGAGTGAGTGTTAAAGACACTGATGGGGAGAGAGAGAGAGAGAGAGAGAGAGAGAGAGAGAGAGAGAGAGAGAGAGAGAGAGAGAGAGAGAGAGAGGTGGGAGGAGAGACCACAGTAAAATGTGTGTACCTGTAACGGGAGAGCCGGTGGAGGCGAGAGCGAAAATGAGTGTGTCGTGTCGGGTTACACCCCACCCCGGGCTGGTGTCTTTCCTTGCTACACCCGTCCACTGCAGAAGAAGAAGAAGAAGAAGAAGAAGAAGAAGAAGAAGAAGAGAAGGCTTCCACGCTCACTCTCCCTCCCTCCCACCCTCTCTCCCCTCCCCAGAAACTCTCACTCTGGGAGAGTGGTATTGTCTTGCACGCACACCTCCCAAGGACGCAAAACCATTGTCTTCCCTCTCCAACTCCACACTCGGGTCAAGGAACGAATCACAAAGCCTCTGTTGTTTCTTCGCTGTCTTATCCTGAGCAGTGTGTTCTATTTCTTTAGCCCGCACCCTCTGCTCCTGACCCATCTCTGATCATAACAATAATAATAATAATAATGAAAAAAATAATGATAATAATAGCAATAATAATAATAATAATAATAATAATAATAATAATAATAATAATAATAATGGCATAATAATAAAGATAATAATAATAATAATAATAATAATAATAATAATAAGGAAGGGTAGAGTGTGGTGGAATGACGAAGTAGAGCTGCGAGCGAAAGAGAGAAAGGTGAGATGCACTCTCGTCTGAAATGTATATTTCCAACAATCATATCATCGCATTCTGAGCATCTCTTCCCCGCTGTTTACCTCACTTCCTTGGCCTCTCTCTCTCTCTCTCTCTCTCTCTCTCTCTCTCTCTCTCTCTCTCTCTCTCTCTCTCTCTCTCTCTCTCTCTCTCTCCCAGACCAATCCACCATCTCACAGGCAATCGCATAAGGCCATCCTGAAGTGATCAGGCAAGCCATCACGCTCGTCATACCAATTATGATATCCTTAATGGCGAACATACGACAGGTCTTGCTAATGAGCCAACCTAACGTCTCCAGCCCATCCTAAAATGGAACCACAGTCGTAGTGCTGAATGGAGAAGGGGGCGTGGTAGTAGGGTGCGTTCCCCATGTAGGCAACACAAACACACACACACACACCTCCCCATAACAACACAGCAACACAACACCAGCAGCATCAACTGAGCAAAACCCGCACCATTTTAACCCCCCACCCCCACCCAGTAACAAAGCATTGACATCCAATCTAACAGATATGAACATTATTTTTCAGCGCCCCCCCCCCCCCCCCACACACAAACACACACACATACACAATGCTAACGGGCGCGCGCCGCGCCGCTTCTGCCACTCTATAATGAACACGCAGGACGCTGTGTCATTCATTTTGATATATAGAGCCAAGCTGTGTTACTACCATCCATCACTCGGGGGGTGCACGGGAATGACGCCCCCCTGCCACAATACACCCCATCCATTCACTGGCAGCACAACTGTCCGCATTTTCTTTTTTCCTATAGCGTCCAAGTCGCAAATATCCATCAGTTTTGATAATACTGCATTCACAAAGAGAGCCTGACCTCAGACCCCTGTCACAGCAGGGGCGTGGCGTCTCAAGCGCCCCACACACACACACACACACACACACACACACACACACACACACCACACACACACACACACACACACACACACACACACACACACAGCTCTCTACAAACATCTGATTTCTAATCAACAGGCGACGGAGGAGGAGGAGGTCGCATGCATCCACGTCGTACGCAACGTCTCAATACGACAGTGGAGGAGGCGGTCATCATATCCCATATCGTCTGGTCTTCTGAGGCTCACAGCCCCACAGCCACCAGCCTCGTCCCGTCCCTTAATCAAACTCGTTAACATGGAAATTACACCGCTGAATGTCTGATCACATATAGCTGCGTTCTCACGGTAAACTCCCGGTTGTGGGGTATGTCTGGTATGTGTTCGAGTATATTTTGGTCTCAAGACGAATTGAGGCAAAATTCTGTCCCCCATCCCCTAACACACACACACACACACACAATATTCTCGCCCTTGACCATAGAGATGATAATGAAGAACAGAAGCTACAAAAGTTATCTAAATTATCTGTATCATCCAGGATTATTTTCATCCGTGTCTTGCCCGAACCCAAGTGTGACTAATGTGTTCTCAAGTCAAAATAAATCAAATAAATACAGTGAACGCAATCGATAAAGTCACGCATCTGATAACACGGCATCAACTTGGAGAGTGCCAGGGTTCGACTCCCCGCATAGAGACGGTTCTCATCTCTCCCTCAACATCTCCACACACACCCCACCAACACAAAGTAAGCACCCTTTGCTTGCCAGGCCTCTTCTCCTCCTCCTCCTACAACTACTATTACCACTACCGCTAACCACAAACCACCCCGACCATCATGTCGACACACACACTACCAACACCTCGTTGCCCAGCCTCAACACCCCGCGATATCCCCCACCACCACCACCCACTACCACCACTACCACAATTAACAATTTCTTCCTCCCTCCTTCCCTCGGGCCTACTCCCCCAGCGGAGGGTACATAAAAGCGGCCGCTAATGAGTTTACCTTCTCCCACTCACGTAGCGAAGGTACAACAATAACAAAAAATAATTACTCCGGAGTATAATTGCCAGACGACAGGAAACAAAACACAAATATAAAAAAAAAAAAAACGCATCTCAGAAATGACTGATCATTCGGTCGTCCATATTGGCGTCACTTCATCAGTCACGCCCTCTCGGTGGAGGTGCTGGCTCTCTCTCTCTCTCTCTCTCTCTCTCTCTCTCTCTCTCTCTCTCTCCACGACAGGTCTCAAAATATGACAGTAAAGATCCCTGAATGAGCAATGCCAGGTTCAGGTTATACAAGGTGCCCTTCCTCGAAGCCATCTTGGGTGAGGGGGAAAAGAAGAAATGAGGGAGAACACAAGACAAAAAGATTAATCACAGCTCCTGACGTGTTTATAGACATGTCTCTCACAGCTTGAAGGACAGGAGAAAGTGTGAAAACAAACAAACCATCATAACGGCCAATCCTCGTGTGGTCGTCTCCATAACATAAACTACAGGAAGCAAAATAATATATATATAAGCCACTCCCTTGCCATGGGGGTCTACATGCCCCGTAGATAAAGAATAAATTGCTTAAGAGGAAAAAAAAAAATAATAATTCCGGCATTTTGACAACCCCTCAGCCACGACCCCCCTACACCACTTAGTTTCCTTCCTCTGAATCTATCAGAAGAGGATCCAGTTTCCCCCCCATCCCCGGGGCAGCGAAACCGACAGCAGGTTCAAAAAGGCATTGTATGTCTCCACGAACGTGTCCTGATCTACCGTGCAAATGATGTACCACTGTATCAGTTCCTATCCATTAACCAGTCAATTTCATAATCTTAACTTCCTTCTCCCTCTCATTCCATACAATCTTCCACTTTTTCACATACTATTTCCATTTATTTACATATTATTCTTACATTTGTTTATGTGTGAACACAATTTCCTCTGTCTCCTCCCCAGCTGGCCTCTGCCATCTTGTCTCATCCCTACGTCTCCTCCGTCTCCGTACCTCATCCCTCCCATCTGTCCCCCTCCTGGCCTCTGTCTCCTCCCAAGCTCTCTCCTGTCCCCTCTGTGTCCTCCCCAGCAGCTCTCATCTCCCCTTCTATCTCCTCCCCAGCTTTCCTCTACCCATCTTTCCTCTCCGCAGCTCCTGGTTCACCTCCGTTCTTCCTCATTCCCCCCTCATGATTGCTCAGCATCACCTCTCTCCTTCTGTCATCGTTAGCATCCGATTTCCTCTCTCTCTCTCTCTCTCTCTCTCTCTCTCTCTCTCTCTCGACGATCCCCCCCCCTTATCTCTCCGGACGTCTTATCATTCCACGTATGTTCCCAGATCCCACTAATCCTCCCGTCTAAGTTCTTCTCCTCCTCCTCCTCCTCCTCAGCATCTCTCTCTCCCTCTTCCATCCCCATTGCTCCTTCCTCTCTTTTGCTTTTATCGAACACACGTTACCGTTCTACCTCTCTCTCTCTCTCTCTCTCTCTCTCTCTCTCTCTCTCTCTCTCTCTCTCTCTCTCTCTCTTCCCTCACCTCCAGGAACACCACGCGCCCCACTATTCCCTCGTCTTCCACCTACATTAACCAACCAACCTCCTCCCCCCCCCCGCGTGCACCACCTCCACGTAACACTTGAGGGTAAAGTTGTTACGTTACGTTACCCCCGCCCCCCCAGGTCCTCCCCTGCCTTACTGAAGACCCTCCCACAACACAACACAACACACACCAAATGTATGTATTGACACACACCATTCCCTGACGGGCTCCCCCTTCCCCCCCCCCTTTCAATTCCCTCCCCAAACAGGGCAATATTTACCAATCTTCGGGTGGGAGGGAGTGGGAAAGGAGGGGAGGGGGTAAGGAGGTTTCCTCCCCAGATCGTATACGTTCGTGTTTAACCCCAGGCAGGCAGCGCCTCCCCTCTCCTCTCCCCCAGCTCGGGGTGCGCGAGTCTCTCTCTCTCTCTCTCTCTCTCTCTCTCTCTCTCTCTCTCTCTCTCTCTCTCTCTCTCTCTCTCTCCCCCCACTTACTAACGTCTTATTTTTTCCCCCCTGCCACCTCGCGGTCTGGCTAAACAGTTCACGCCCCACCTAATTACTCCTATTACGAGTTAATGAGCCTCCTTCATCAAAACTCCCCTTGATACTACTCCTCTCCCCAACTCTCTCTCTCTCACACACACACACACACACACACACACTTTTTCTTTTTTAGGCAGTATTTACTTTATTTCTAATTCTAAAAAAGCTTTCATTAATTATAATGATCTCAGTTTCCTCCGCCCTTCCCCCCAATAACATAATAACCACCAACTGGTCTTAATAACCACAACCACCAACTGGTCTTAACAACCACAACCACCAACTGGTCTTACTTAACATTACTGTTCACCATTCTCCCTACTCCCTGCTCTACTGATCGGATCCGGCCAGCTGTTCCCTCCAGCGGAGAGGCGGAGGCGGCGTCGGGAACTCACGAACTTGCGCGCGAGCACACGTTCGCTCAACCTCCCTGTCCAAACTACCATCGAAGACCCATAGAACTACTTCATATCCTCCGACTCAGCCCACTGCTATTACTTCGCCTCCCATATACCACACCAGTCGCCCTGCTCAGACTCAGCGCACTGCTATTACTTCGCCTCCCATATACCACACCAGTCGCTCCCCCCATATACCACACCAGTCCAATTCTTTCCATCCCCACCGGAACGTTCAGGCCCCGATACCTCATATCTTCCCATCGACTCCTTGGGTCTCATCATTCCCCGGACTGGCTCAATTCCTGACACACGAGATCCACCATTGCTTGTCTCTCCTCACTCATCTTCTCTACATACCCGAACCACTTCAGTACACCATGAGCAGCTCCCTCAACCAGGCTCTACTGGATATCCCCCCCATCTCTCTCTCTCTCTCTCTCTCTCTCTCTCTCTCTCTCTCTCTCTCTCTCTCTCTCTCAGATACGAGGATAAGAAGACCATATTTTCCATGCTGTCCAAACCAGCCACACAGTGAGTGTGTGTGTGTGTGTGTGTGTGTGTGTGTGTGTGTGTGTGTGTGTGTGTGTGTGTGTGTATTCCCTGTACACCCTGTAGGTACGGTGGAAGGGGGGGTGGGGTGACGGGATGCGGTATGGTTGGGGGTGAGGGGGTTAGGAAGGGGGTGTGAGAGGAGGGGTTACTGCCCTGGACATGAGTGTGTCTCATCCTCACTTCCGAGAAATGTTGTTGCCACTCCCAAGGAACATCTGAAACTCACTTTACCCTCCATGGATAATCCTCAGCGTAACTCTCTTCCATAACCTACCACTCCAACACATTCTCCACAATATATAAATATATGTGTATATTTTATATATATATAAGACAGAGACAAATAACACGAACGATATAAAAAAAAAAAGACGAGGGAAGGAAAAAAAGAGAGGTTTACGACAACTCTAACACGATGTGGCAACGCTGGGTTAGGCTTTGCTTGCCTGACGTCGACGGTCGGCGACGGGCTGGGGTGGGAGCAGCCAGCCTTGTACCACTACCACGTCTCACATGACGCCGGGGTTTGCTTACCTCCCGACTCCCCGCATGTCTCGTCCTCTGCTCCTCCCGCCTCTCCACCGTCTATTTACCCACCACTTGGACGCGCGCACGCACACACAAACACATTATATATATATATATATATATATATATATATATATATATATATATATTATCCCTGGGGATAGGGGATTAAGAATACTTCCCACGTATTCCCTACGTATCGTAGAAGGCGACTAAAAGGGGAGGGAGCGGGTGGCTGGAAATCCTCCCCTCTCGTTTTTTTTTTTTTATTTTTCCAAAAGAAGGAACAGAGGGGGCCAGGTGAGGATATTCCAAAAAACGCCCAGTCCTCTGTTCTTAACGCTACCTCGCTAACGCGGAAAATGGCAAATAGTTTAAAAGAAAAAAAGAAAAAAAAAAAAAAAAAAAAATATATATATATATATATATATATATATATATATATATATATACATATATATATATATATATATATATATATATATATATATATATATAAAATATATATATATATATATGAAGAAAGTGCATATGAGCGCGCACCTTCCTAGAACATACAAATCTCCAATATATATATACATAATATATATATATATATATATATATATATATATATATATATATATATATATATATATATATATTCCTATGAGTCCACGGGGAAAATGAAACACGATAAGTTGCAAAGTGCACTTTCGTGTAATAATCACATCATCATCATCATCAGGGGAGACACAAGAGAGAAATATAACGCGGGGGGACAACCCATTGCTGTTGCTCTCTTCAGTTTGACTCATGTCGTCCACACGCCCCCCCCCTCCTCCGCGTCTTTACTGAAATTCACCAGAGCACACGACGGTACGACCCCTGAGCACAAGCGTACGACCCATGAGCACGACGGTGCGACAGCAAAGCAAGTCGGCACGACCCTTGGGTATGACGCACAGGCTTTTCGACCTGATCCTCAAGGGTAAGGCGAAAGGCCAGAGACGATTGTTCAAACCCAACGGTCGTACCATTCTGCTCACAGGTCGTACCGCCGTGCTTCCAAGGCTCGTACCGTCGTGCTCACAAGAAAGGTCGTACCGTCGTGCTCCCAAGAAGGGTCGCACCGTCGTGCTCCCAAGGGTCGTACCGTCGTGCTCCCAAGAAGGGTCGCACCGTTGTGCTCCCAAGAACGTACCGTCGTGCTTCCAAGAAAGGTCGTACCGTCGTGCTTCCAAGAAGGGTCGTACCGTCGTGCTTCCAAGAAGGGTCGTACCGTCCGTGTTCCTATCACCAACATCTGATCCAAACCACCCTGCCCCAACCCGCAAGCAACCCTCCCCCAGGGACGCAGTCCCTCCGCCACCAGGATAGGAACACGAAACAGCTACACACAAAAAAAATATGTATCAGCCACTGACGCTTGGGCTTCAGTGAGCAAAAGAGAGAGAGAAAAAAAAAAATCTTATCAGTACTCCCTCATCAGCCAGGGCAGGCTCAAAATCGACAATACACCCACTCGAATCCCTCTTTTTTTTTCTCTCTCTCTCTCTCTCTCTCTCTCTCACTTCCGCAAAGGCGGCGAGAGAAGAAATACGGTCGCTATAGATTCGGCATCTCCGCCCACGGAACTGTTATCTACCCCATGATGCACGGGGGGGGAGGAGGGGGGAAGAGAGGGTGGGGGGAGGGGGGTGTTATATGCGGACTGCAGAGAGAGACGCGAGGGGCGGTGGGGGAGGTGGAGGTGGAGGGTCTTCTTGACGCATCAAGGGGAAGTGTGCAAGCGTTGGAGATCATGTTCTGAGAGAGAGAGAGAGAGAGAGAGAGAGAGAGAGAGAGAGAGAGAGAGAGAGAGAGAGAGAGAGAAGCAGCAGCTAAAAGACAAAAAGTAACAATATATATTACGGATCTGTGTGTGGGTAATCTGGGCTTTTTTAATCAGACGTGGATGACAGGTGACCAAGAGATGCATGTGTGAGGGAGGGAGGGAGGAAGGAAGGATAAGCCTGAGCAAGACATTATGAGGCACCCTGTACTCAAGTCACCAATTCCACCCCGGGTCCAACAACTTGCGAGACACCCTGTATAACAACAATACACCTCGACCCATTTTCACCCACGTTTAATGAGGCGAAACTCTCAACTTTAACTTGAAACTTCTTAAAGAAAATTCAAATTGTGGTGTACTCCAGTGGTGGTGGAGGAGGTTCATTGCTAATGTGGACAGTAATGGTGGTCGTCAACACCAGTGAAAGAGAAGAATCACCGAATTTAATTCTGGTGTGGAATAGTTCAGTCACCCACGTCTTTGAAGGGGTGGTACGGTACCAATCCTTCGTTTTCTATCACCCTCTTCACCAACTCACTATTTCAGCGGTGTCTTAAAAGTTCAGACCGACACTGTCTACGAAAAAAAAAAAAAAAAATATATATATATATATATATATATATATATATATATATATATATATATATATATATATATATATATATATATATGCCATGTGCCTTAGCCAAACCCAGGGCTCCTTACAGCTGAGGGAATATCGTAAACAATGAATTTCAAAAATACGGGAATAATTACGTTTTGCTGGCCTGTTCCAGAATGACTTCCACATTAATGTTTTAATCTTATGGCACTACAGGGTTCATGTTATGGTGCTACAGGGGTCAAGTTATGGCACAACAGGGTTCATGTTATGGTGCTACAGGGTTCAAGTTATGGCACTACAGGGTTCAAGTTATGGCACTACAGGGTTCAAGTTATGGCGCTACAGGGTTCAAGTTATGGCACTACAGGGTTCAAGTTATGGCGCTACAGGGTTCAAGTTATGGCGCTACAGGGTTCAAGTCATGGTGATACAGGGTTCAAGTAATGGCACTACAGGGTCAAGTTATAGTGATACAGGGTTCAAGTAATGGCACTACAGGGTCAAGTTATGGCACTACAGGGTTCAAGTTATGGCGCTACAGGGTTCAAGTTATGGCACTACAGGGTTCAAGTTATGGCACCACAGGGTTCAAGTTATGGCACTACAGGGGTCAAGTTATGGCACTACAGGGTTCATGTTATGGTGCTACAGGGTTCAAGTTATGGCACTACAGGGTTCAAGTTATGGCGCTACAGGGTTCAAGTTATGGCGCTACAGGGTTCAAGTTATGGCATTACAGGGTTCAAGTTATGGCGCTACAGGGTTCAAGTTATGGCGCTACAGGGTTCAAGTCATGGTGATACAGGGTTCAAGTAATGGCACTACAGGGTCAAGTTATAGTGATACAGGGTTCAAGTAATGGCACTACAGGGTCAAGTTATGGCACTACAGGGTTCAAGTTATGGCGCTACAGGGTTCAAGTTATGGCACTACAGGGTTCAAGTTATGGCACCACAGGTTTCAAGTTATGGCACTACAGGGGTCAAGTTATGGCACTACATGGTTCAAGTTATGGTGCTACAGGGGTCAAATCATGGCACTACAGGGTTCAAGTTATGGCGCCACAGGGTTCAAGTTATGGCGCTACAGGGTTCAAGTTATAATGCTACAGGGTTCAAGTTATAATGCTACAGGGTTCAAGTTATGGTGCTACAGGGTTCAAGTTATGGCACTACAGGGTTCAAGTTATGGTGATACACGGTTCAAGTAATGGCACAACAGGTTCAAGTTATGGCACTACAGGGTTCAAGTTATGGCACCACAGGTTTCAAGTTATGGCACTACAGGGGTCAAGTTATGGCACTACATGGTTCAAGTTATGGTGCTACAGGGGTCAAATCATGGCACTACAGGGTTCAAGTTATGGCGCCACAGGGTTCAAGTTATGGCGCTACAGGGTTCAAGTTATAATGCTACAGGGTTCAAGTTATGGTGCTACAGGGTTCAAGTTATGGCACTACAGGGTTCAAGTTATGGCACTACAGGGTTCAAGTTATGGTGATACACGGTTCAAGTAATGGCACAACAGGTTCAAGTTATGGCACTACAGGGTTCAAGTTATGGCACTACAGGGTTCAAGTTATGGCACTACAGGGTTCAAGTTATGGCACTACGGGGTTCAAGTTATGGTGCTACAGGGTTCAAGTTATGGCACTACATGGTTCAAGTTATGGCGCTACAGGGTTCAAGTTATGGTGCTACAGGGTTCAAGTTATGGCACTACAGGGTTCAAGTTATGGCACTACAGGGTTCAAGTTATGGTGCTACAGGGTTCAAGTTATGGCACTACAGGTTCAAATTATGGCACTACTGGTCCAAATTATGGCACTACAGGGTTCAAGTTATGGTGATACACGGTTCAAGTTATGGTGCTACTGGGGTCAAGTAATGGCACTACAGGCTCAAGTTATGGCACTACTGGTCCAAATTATGGCACTACAGGGTTCAAGTTATGGTGATACACGGTTCAAGTTATGGCACTACAGGTTCAAGTTATGGCACTACTGGTCCAAATTATGGCACTACAGGGTTCAAGTTATGGTGATACACGGTTCAAGTTATGGCACAACAGGTTCAAGTTATGGCACAACAGGTTCAAGTTATGGCATAACAGGTTCAAGTTATGGCACAACAGGTTCAAGTTATGGCACAACAGGGTTCAAGTTATGGCACTACAGGGTTCAAGTTATGGTGCTACAGGGTTCAAGTTATGGCACAACAGGTTCAAGTTATGGCATAACAGGTTCAAGTTATGGCACAACAGGTTCAAGTTATGGCACAACAGGTTCAAGTTATGGCACTACAGGGTTCAAGTGAGATGAACTTTCAAAAATACGAAGCCAACGTTGAGGAACAACACAACCATAAACGCTTCAGGCTGCGAGGTGTCGGATTTACTTCATTAAATACGACGTCGCACAACGTGTAATCATGGTACGGCTGTGTGACTAACAGTGTTGAACATTATATATATATATATAATTAGAAGCAGAGGAATTATGATTACATCTGTCGTGTTATATGAAGATAAATACACCTGTTACTCAACGTCACTATGGCATTTTCTGTGAATTCATCCAATCCTTTCCGGGTACAAGTGCGTGAACAACACTAGTAATGAAGAAAATGTATCATGGTAGAGATAAAAGGCTGATAACCAGGACGACCTGCCAGTATCATGTGTCCGACGCGGGCCTCGCCAGGAGCCAAGGGCCTTCATCTTTAAGCACGTGTCTCCAGCCTTCTTTGGTCAAGTGCAGCTGAGCGGGACGGACACGTGGTTGCACGCCTGGCGTTGCGACGGACGCGCGGCCGTACGCCTGGCGTTGCGACGGACGCGCGGCCGCACGCGTGGCGTTGCGACGGACGCGCGGCCGCACGCGTGGCGTTGCGACGGACGCGCGGCCATACGCCTGGCGTTGCGACGGACGCGCGGCCGCACGCCTGGCGTTGCGACGGACGCGCGGCCATACGCCTGGCGTTGCGACGGACGCGCGGCCGCACGCCTGGCGTTGCGACGGACGCGCGGCCATACGCCTGGCGTTGCGACGGACGCGCGGCCGCACGCCTGGCGTTGCGACGGACGCGCGGCCATACGCCTGGCGTTGCGACGGACGCGCGGCCGCACGCCTGGCGTTGCGACGGACGCGCGGCCGCACGCAACACTTCCTAAACATCAAGATGCGACTCGAAAAAGCCGATCCGCGAGACCATGTTGATCTCGAGCATCAATCCATATCATCCTGGACAGATATCGAACATCTGCAGTTCCTTCCTGACCCAACCCGACACGGACGCAAGACTTTCCTCTTATCCGAGGCTCCACACACGCACGCACGCTCTGGAAGGGCGCCTTGTCCAGGTAAGGTCATAAAGAGGAGAGAGAGGGAGACATGAGTGTGAGGTTTTGAGGAGGAAGAACCGAAGGCTCACAAGAGCCGGGGGTGTGTGGGGGCGCAGTCGTTATGAGGGGGAAAAAACATGCGGAAAAGAAGGAAGAGTTAAACAAAAAAATGTATGAGGAAAGAGTGAGGATAATGCGTGAGGATGGGGGTGTTAGCGTGATGTAAGGCGTTAAGAGGCCACGAGTGGGTGAGGGGTATAATTTCATCGAAAGCAAATAAGACCAGCGGTAAACCCCGACACACACACACACACACACACACACACACACACATACACACACACACACACACACACACACACATACATACACACACACACACACACACACACACACACACACACACATAACATACACACACACACACACACACACACACACACACACACACACACATAACACACACACACACACACACACACACACACACACACACATACCCACACACCCATACACAGAGAGAGAGAGAGAGAGAGAGAGAGAGAGAGAGAGAGAGAGAGAGAGAGAGAGAGAGAGAGAGAGAGAGAGAGAGAGAGAGAGAGAGAGAGAGAGAGGGGGGGGAGGGAGGGAGAATGGAGACAGAAAGCCCATGCAGGGCAATACTTGTACCGTAAGAATGCAACGGAATTCAACACTTGATATCAGACTCCACAACAAAACGACCAAACCATGCAAACTTTACCGCTTTCGAATATAAGCCGAAAAAAAAATAATAATAACAACAAAGAAAAATTTCAATTCACTGAGAGAAGAAAGAACATTGGAATATAATAATGAAAAAAAAAAACAGGACGTTTGAATTTCATACGAGAGAGAGAATATTCGAGTATCATATCGAATACCCAACTCACGATCCATGAAGATCTCATCTCTTTCCCCCATGCACTTCACATGCTGATAATGAGAGGCGTGTCTGTGCAGCATCTCTACTCCTCAACCATCACACACACCAACATCGCACGACCACAGACGAACTATTGATCTTCGCGTCAGCGGAGACGGTACGAGGCAACTAATATATACAGTATCTTGTAGACCAGCGCGCGGGTCGCACAGCTGGGGGGACGGGTGGGTGGTTTCATGATCATCTGGGACTGTCTGTACCCAACCAACACGGCTTCCTTTAAAGCGTTTAAACGTTTATACCGCGGGGGGCGCGGAGGGGTGTTGTTATTTCACCTGCTGGGTTCGCGTACACTGTTGTCAGACACTGGCTTTTTTGTGTGTGTATATTCAAAGGAGAGAGAGATAGAGTCTCTAGAGAGGGAAGGGGGGAACTGAGAGCGACACAAGAGAAACCCAGTAAGATAGAGGAAAAACGCAAGACCGCTTTCGCCTCTTATCCTCAACAACTCTCTCAAAAAAAAAAGAAAAACGAGATTAATCTCATCACAAACGCCGGAGATAACGCTCACACACATACACACACACACACACACACACACACACACACACACACACACACACACACATCTCACAAACTATCACTGGTTAATGTGTGTTCGTAACTGTTAATGTTAGTTCGGTGGTCGGTGTGCAGATGTGGAGTTAAATGAGTTAACAGCGAGTTCTAACTGATGAGGAGAATATATTCATGAATGACACGACACACACGCATGACGAAGGCACAAACGGCAGGCGACGTTACCCGCCGAGGACGACTGAAACGAACGGACGAAGAGGAAGCCCAGCGACGACCACAACATGACCGGAAACGACGACAACAACAGGACGAAAAACGACACAGACGATGGACGAAGACGACAGGACGAAAAAGACACAAAAAACGACGACCACAGGACGAAAAACGACCCAAAAGACGACAACAACAGGAAGAAAAACGACAGAAAAGACGATGACAACAGGACGAAAAAAACGACACAATAAACGACGACAACAGGACGAAAAAGACACAATAAACGACGACGACAACAGGACGAAAAACTACACAAGACGACGACAACAGACGAAAAACGACACAAAAGACGAACGAATGGACGAAAACATCACTAGGGCCAGAGACGACGAAGGGGACACGGAAAACGACACAACCACGAGCATGAACGATGTCATGGACGACAAATGGCGGGAGGGGGGGGAGGGAAACGACGACGCCGAACAGGACGAAAAATAAGTCCAAGCACAAAGGACATAAGTACACACGACCTCCCCACCACGGCAAGGCGAAGGACAAGGACGGTACGCTCTAGGGACGCGAGCTGGCTCGCCAGCACCCCCCCCCCCCATCCCTGTGCTACGCCTTTAATACACGATGTCGCAAACCCTGGCGAGGGTGGGGCGTCTGTGGTCTGTTGGCGTAGGAGGGGGATACACATGACCCTGCTGCTGTGTGCTGCGTCGGGACACGCGGGTCAAGACGCTGCAGGAGGACACACACACACACACACACACACACACAGAGGCAGCTGCGTCCTGACTCAAGGCCAAGACGGGAAATGAACCTAACCACCGCCTTGCGACCCAGATGTTTCTTATGACCATCGTGGGAATGTGCACTCTCCGCCCGTCGCATCCCGCCGCCCCTCGCTTACACAGGACCGTGTCAGACTGTCGCAAATGACAATGTATATGGATACACATCCCTCGGCCGTCTGCCCCACAGTATCAAGTTATCTAGACAACCCACTCCACTCCACTCCATCCCACGCAATAGGAGGGGTCACTCGCCAGCTGTTTATGTCGACCATGTTCACTCCTCCAGAAACTCGCAGGTGATCCCCCCTTCACGTTACCAAGACCCTCAACATTCCACATACCTCACGCCCTCCCTCACCGCCAGCACCAGACCCAGGTCCACCCACTTCATAAAAGGCAGCAGATGTTAACGCTCACTTCGTGAGATTCCCCCATACCACATCTACTCTCACGTGAGAGGGAGAAGTACCATATCCTTTCTAAGTGAGGGGGAAGCACCATCTCTTTCTAAGTGAGGGGGAAGCACCATCTTCTTTCTAAGTGAGGGGGTAGCACCATCTCCTTTCTAAGTGAGGGGGAATCACCATATCCTTTCTAAACCCTGACTGGGCCGTGTCGAACCCTCCGATCCATATCATCGCCACGCGACGTATCGAGTGCTTTGGACGGACAGTCGGTCACCAGCAGCAGCGAAGGCCAAACCAAACACCACCAGCGAAGAAAACAACACACAGCGTTCGCCACCTGGGACCAGGGAATAAATAGCAATCACCATCGGAGGCCAAGGAATAAAGAGCGAATGGCCACCGAGGCCGAGGGAATACCTACCAATCACCACCAGAGTCCTAGGAACGTAATGCACCGTGATGACGGAAAGGAACGCGAGTAATGCCTTTGACGAAGACGCGGGTCGAGCGTCCTTTACCTCCAGCTGGGCACGCCACATATCACCGAGAGAACCGTGACGAAACTTGCTCGACCCTACGAGGGAGGTTGGAAGGCAGGGAGGTCACCAGAACAACCGTAAATCGTGCAACATATTATCAAAATTTCCGTCGCTATGCTGGGCTGGGGAGGTCTCTCAAGGCAGATGTTTATACCCTACAATGTAGTACGTAGATCCGCCAGTCCAGATGGGGACATGGCTTCGCCGACGCAGACGACGCTAGACAAACACCACTGTCAATTGACCACAAGAAGGCGTCCGGATGCCCCCAGTTAAGAGCTTGATAAACGCGAACAACCCAGAAGAGGTGGCGACGCAGAGTGTAATACCGAGTGATGCAATGATGCATGGATGAGCAGCAGCAGCAGCAGCAGCGAGGGAGGTGCCATGAGCAAGACACACACCACTACCATCACCAGGTACCATGGTTGGCCACACACACTGACGAGGGCTGACATGGTCCAACCTTACTCCCCAGGCCCTGCCTACCCTCCCCACGCTCACCTCCTCCCCAGACGCCCAAACCACACACCTGAACTGCGTATACCCCTGCTGCAAGTGGTCCCACACACACACACACACACACACACACATCGACAACCTTCACTAACAATAAACATCCAACACAGC
>NC_092246.1:20296528-20299028 GCF_036320965.1 Panulirus ornatus | reverse complement strand
ATGAGATGTTTGAGGACAATGTGTGGTGTGAGGTGGTTTGATCGAGTGAGTAACGTAAGGGTAAGAGAGATGTGTGGAAATAAAAAGAGCGTGGTTGAGAGAGCAGAAGAGGGTGTTTTGAAGTGGTTTGGGCACATGGAGAGAATGAGTGAGGAAAGATTGACCAAGAGGATATATGTGTCGGAGGTGGAGGGAACGAGGAGAAGAGGGAGACCAAATTGGAGGTGGAAAGATGGAGTGAAAAAGATTTTGTGTGATCGGGGCCCGAACATGCAGGAGGGTGAAAGGAGGGCAAGGAATAGAGTGAATTGGAGCGATGTGGTATACCGGGGTTGACGTGCTGTCAGTGGATTGAATCAAGGCATGTGAAGCGTCTGGGGTAAACCATGGAAAGCTGTGTAGGTATGTATATTTGCGTGTGTGGACGTATGTATATACATGTGTATGGGGGGGGGGGGGCCATTTCTTTCGTCTGTTTCCTTGCGCTACCTCGCAAACGCGGGAGACAGCGACAAAGTATAATAAATAAATATATATATATATATATATATATATATATATATATATATATATATATATATATATATATATATCCCTGGGGATAGGGGAGAAAGAATACTTCCCACGTATTCCCTGCGTGTCGTAGAAGGCGACTAAAAGGGGAGGGAGCGGGGGGCTGGAAATCCTCCCCTCTCATTATTTTTTTTTAATTTTCCAAAAGAAGGAATAGAGAAGGGGGCCAGGTGAGGATATTCCCTTAAAGGCCCAGTTCTCTGTTCTTAACGCTACCTCGCTAACGCGGGAAATGGCGAATAGTTTGAAAAAAGAAAGAAAGAAATATATATATATATATATATATATATATATATATATATATATATATATATATATATATATATATATATTTTTTTTTTTTATACTTTGTCGCTGTCTCCCGCGTTTGCGAGGTAGCGCAAGGAAACAGACGAAAGAAATGGCCCAACCCCCCCCCCCCCCCATACACATGTACATACACACGTCCACACACGCAAATATACATACCTACACAGCTTTCCATGGTTTACCCCAGACGCTTCACATGCCTTGATTCAATCCACTGACAGCACGTCAACCCCTGTATACCACATGGCTCCAATTCACTCTATTCCTTGCCCTCCTTTCACCCTCCTGCATGTTCAGGCCCCGATCACACAAAATCTTTTTCACTCCATCTTTCCACCTCCAATTTGGTCTCCCTCTTCTCCTCGTTCCCTCCACCTCCGACACATATATCCTCTTGGTCAATCTCTCCTCACTCATTCTCTCCATGTGCCCAAACCATTTCAAAACACCCTCTTCTGCTCTCTCAACCACGCTCTTTTTATTTCCACACATCTCTCTTACCCTTACGTTACTTACTCGATCAAACCACCTCACACCACACATTGTCCTCAAACATCTCATTTCCAGCACATCCATCCTCCTGCGCACATCTCTATCCATAGCCCACGCCTCGCAACCATACAACATTGTTGGAACCACTATTCCCTCAAACATACCCATTTTTGCTTTCCGAGATAATGTTCTCGACTTCCACACATTTTTCAAGGCTCCCAAAATTTTCGCCCCCTCCCCCACCCTATGATCCACTTCCGCTTCCATGGTTCCATCCGCTGACAGATCCACTCCCAGATATATATGTATATATATATACATATATATATAAACTGCGGGAAAATCGCTATAACTGCCGACAGTTTTACACTTCAGTGGGCCAAATAACTTTGCATCCGACCCGCTCACCTTTAACCGAATCAAACTGGTCGACGACATTGGGTGGAGAGAGAGAGAGAGAGAGAGAGAGAGAGAGAGAGAGAGAGAGAGAGAGAGAGAGAGAGAGAGAGAGGAGGGGAGGGAGGACTCAATAAAAAAAATGCTTTCAACCCTATCACAACATCAGACTCTGTGAATGATTCAATTCACCCGCTGTTTTAAACTGTCACAACTCCCAAACTGCCAAACCACCACCATTAGCCCCCCGCAAAGGCCAACGCGGTCAAGAGAGGAAACCACAAAGTCTGTTTATATCTAGTTTCACGAACGATAAGTTCCCATAGTCGAAGGTCATGAGAATCTCTCTGATGAAACGTCCAATGAGCAGTGAAACAAGGGACGATGCTGCTCAAAGCTTCGCTCGCAGGGTTCTTACGAGGTATGTCAAGGGTGGGTGGGTGGGTGGGTGGGGATATCTTAACTACTAAATCCCTAACAGCCGGGTCAACAGTTCGTATAAAGAGTTCCAAGTTGTTCAAACCGGAGCTGCTGTAACGGGGTTCACATAATGGCGGTTGGCGGTCCGCAACCCATGGCAGCACATGGGCAAGGACAGGTTAACAAAAAACCTGATTGGGGGTATGACGAGGCTATGTGCCGCATGACAGTATCCTACATTGTCAATATATATTTATATATATCTTTCTTTCAAACTATTCGCCATTTCCCTCGTCATCGAGGTAGCGCT
>NC_092246.1:20271528-20291528 GCF_036320965.1 Panulirus ornatus | reverse complement strand
GACCTAAGCCCACGAATTCCGTCCGTAAAGGAGCGGTCACGAACCCGGGGCATGAACAAGCCAAGCGACAGACACTGGGCCCCGTGGCCCATCTACATATACACAAACAGCGCTGGGCCCGGACCTTGTTAAGCCGTAATCGTGGGATTAATTCCCATCTGTCTCACCACCTGTGTTTCCTTCTTAGTAAGCAGTAGGTGGAGGGTGTGGGTGGGTGGAAGAGGAGAGACGTTTCCTTCTTAGTAAGCAGTAGGTGGAGGGTGTGGGTGGGTGGAAGAGGAGAGACGTTTCCTTCTTAGTAAGCAGTAGGTGGAGGGTGGGTGGAAGAGATGTTTCCTTCTTAGTAAGCAGTACGTGGAGGGTGTGGGTGGGTGGAAGAGGAGAGATGTTTCCTTCTTAGTAAGCAGTAGGTGGAGGGCGAGGGTGGGTGGAAGAGATGTTTCCTTCTTAGTAAGCAGTACGTGGAGGGTGTGGGTGGGTGGAAGAGGAGAGACGTTTCCTTCTTAGTAAACAGTAGGTGGAGGGTGGGTGGAAGAGATGTTTCCTTCTTAGTAAGCAGTACGTGGAGGGTGTGGGTGGGTGGAAGAGGAGAGATGTTTCCTTCTTAGTAAGCAGTAGGTGGAGGGCGAGGGTGGGTGGAAGAGATGTTTCCTTCTTAGTAAGCAGTAGGTGGAGGGTGTGGGTGGGTGGAAGAGGAGAGACGTTTCCTTCTTAGTAAGCAGTAGGTGGAGGGCGAGGGTGGGTGGAAGAGATGTTTCCTTCTTAGTAAGCAGTACGTGGAGGGTGTGGGTGGGTGGAAGAGGAGAGACGTTTCCTTCTTAGTAAGCAGTAGGTGGAGGGCGAGGGTGGGTGGAAGAGATGTTTCCTTCTTAGTAAGCAGTACGTGGAGGGTGTGGGTGGGTGGAAGAGGAGAGATGTTTCCTTCTTAGTAAGCAGTAGGTGGAGGGTGGGTGGAAGAGAGAGAGAGAGAGAGAGAGAGAGAGAGAGAGAGAGAGAGAGAGAGAGAGAGAGAGAGAGAGAGGTGGGGAAGACGACGTCTGGCCTGACCCTCTGGGGGGGGGGGGGGGCAGCACACGTGTTGAACGACCGTGGGGCGACGTGTCGTGCCACTGAGAGATCTTTGATGTTTCACGTTGTCTTTGACCCGCCCGCTACGCCCCTCTGTCCGCCGCCGGCGGGGGAATACAGACAGACAGACGGAAGGCTTGCTGATCCGCACTCCGTGGGTGGAGATCGGTGGCGTGGGAGGGAGGGAAGGCGTGGAACAGTCGCGTGGGAGGGACGGTATGGAACGTAGGTGTGGCATGGTGGAGGCAGGAGTGTGGAACGATTACATGGGAGGGGGAGAACGGAACGATAAGGTGAGGAGGAGGAGGAGGAGGAGGGGTATGGAGCAGCCATGCCAACCTTAAAAGACGACCAGAGACAATAATAATGAAGACAGATAAACGGGTACAGAGGAGAGAGAGAGAGAGAGAGAGAGAGAGAGAGAGAGAGGAGAGAGAGAGAGAGAGAGTGTGTGTGGGAGGTGAGGAGATGGAGGAGGAGGAGGGGGGGTTTCTCCCTCTGCCTGGACCTGCAGGTTGCAGGCGGCTTGCTCCCGCTCCCCCGAGGTCTCCTCTCCCTGACTCTCTGGCTTTCGTGTGTCTCAATCCTCCCTAACCTAACCTAACCTGACCTAACCTAACCTAACCTGACCTAACCTAACCTGACCTAACCTAACCTGACCTAACCTAACCTAACCTAACCTGACCTAACCTAACCTGACCTAACCTAACCTGACCTAACCTAACCTGACCTAACCTAACCTGACCTGACCTAACCTGACCTAACCTAACCTGACCTGACCTAACCTGACCTGACCTAACCTAACCTGACCTAACCTAACCTAACCTGACCTAACCTAACCTGACCTAACCTAACCTGACCTGACCTAACCTAACCTGACCTAACCTGACCTAACCTAACCTAACCTAACCTGACCTAACCTGACCTGACCTGACCTAACCTAACCTAACCTAACCTAACCTAACCTAACCTGACCTAACCTAACCTGACCTAACCTAACCTGACCTAACCTAACCTAACCTGACCTAACCTAACCTGACCTAACCTAACCTGACCCGACCTAACCTAACCTAACCTGACCTAACCTAACCTAACCTAACCTGACCTAACCTGACCTAACCTAACCTAACCTGACCTAACCCGACCTAACCTAACCTGACCTAACCTAACCTAACCTGACCTAACCTGACCTAACCTAACCTGACCTAACCTCACCTGACCTAACCTAACCTGACCTAACCTGACCTAACCTGACCTAACCTAACCTAACCTAACCTGACCTAACCTAACCTGACCTAACCTAACCTAACCTAACCTGACCTAACCTAACCTGACCTAACCTAACCTGACCCGACCTAACCTAACCTAACCTGACCTAACCTAACCTAACCTAACCTGACCTAACCTAACCTGACCTAACCCGACCTAACCTAACCTGACCTAACCTGACCTAACCTAACCTAACCTGACCTAACCTAACCTGACCTAACCTCACCTGACCTAACCTAACCTGACCTAACCTGACCTAACCTAACCTGACCTAACCTGACCTAACCTAACCTGACCTAACCTAACCTGACCTATCCTGACCTAACCTAACCTGACCTAACCTAACCTGACCTAACCTAACCTCACCTGACCTAACCTAACCTGACCTGACCTAACCTGACCTAACCTGACCTGACCTAACCTAACCTGACCTGACCTAACCTGACCTGACCTGACCTAACCTAACCTGACCTGACCTAACCTAACCTAACCTGACCTAACCTAACCTGACCTAACCTGACCTAACCTAACCTACCCTAACCCGACCTAACCTGACCTAACCTAACCTAACCTGACCTAACCTAACCTAACCTAACCTGACCTAACCTAACCTGACCTAACCTACCCTGACCCGACCTAACCTAACCTAACCTGACCTAACCTAACCTAACCTAACCTAACCTGACCTAACCCGACCTAACCTAACCTGACCTAACCTAACCTAACCTGACCTAACCTAACCTCACCTGACCTAACCTAACCTGACCTAACCTGACCTAACCTAACCTGACCTAACCTGACCTAACCTAACCTAACCTAACCTGACCTAACCTAACCTAACCTAACCTGACCTGACCCGACCTAACCTAACCTGACCTAACCTGACCTAACCTAACCTAACCTAACCTGACCTAACCTGACCTAACCTAACCTAACCTGACCTAACCCGACCTAACCTAACCTGACCTAACCTGACCTAACCTAACCTGACCTAACCTCACCTGACCTAACCTGACCTAACCTGACCTAACCTGACCTGACCTAACCTAACCTGACCTAACCTAACCTGACCTATCCTGACCTAACCTAACCTGACCTAACCTGACCTAACCTAACCTGACCTAACCTAACCTGACCTAACCTAACCTCATCTGACCTAACCTAACCTCACCTGACCTAACCTGACCTGACCTAACCTGACCTGACCTAACCTGACCTAACCTGACCTAACCTAACCTGACCTAACCTGACCTAACCTAACCTACCCTAACCCGACCTAACCTAACCTAACCTAACCTGACCTAACCTAACCTAACCTAACCTGACCTAACCTGACCTGACCTAACCTAACCTGACCTAACCTCACCTGACCTAACCTAACTTGACCTAACCTGACCTAACCTAACCTGACCTAACCTGACCTGACCTAACCTAACCTAACATGACCTAACCTAACCTGACCTAACCTAACCTGACCTAACCTGACCTGTCCTAACCTAACCTGACCTGACCTAACCTGACCTAACCTAACCTAACCTGACCTAACCTAACCTGACCTAACCTAACCTGACCTAACCTAACCTGACCTGACCTAACCTAACCTCACCTGACCTAACCTGACCTAACCTAACCTGACCTAACCTGACCTGACCTAACCTGACCTAACCCAACCTGACCTGACCTAACCTAACGTGACCTAAACTGACCTGACCTGACCTAACCTAACGTGACCTAACCTAACGTGACCTAACCTAACCTAACCTAACCTGACCTGACCTAACCTAACCTGACCTGACCTAACCTAACCTAACCTAACGTGACCTAACCTAACCTGACCTGACCTAACCTAACCCAACCTGACCTGACCTAACCTAACGTGACCTAACCTAACCTGACCTGACCTAACCTAACCTGACCTAACGTGACCTAACCTAACCTAACCTGACCTAACCTAACCTGACCTGACCTGACCTAACCTAACCTAACCTGACCTAACCTAACCTAACGTGACCTAACCTAACCTGACCTAACCTAACCTGACCTAACCTAACCTGACCTGACCTGACCTAACCTATATGTGGCTTAGAGAAGCGAAATCCAACACTTCAGTGGATGTTTACTTTCGGGTGCGATTCCTTGATATCTAAACTTTGCAGACGACGAAAAATGAAGGTAAAAAACAAAAGATAATGTTCACGGAAGACTATGGTATGATCCAGGATAGTGCAATGGTGTTTTGAGCCAGACGAACAACACAACTGCCAGTAAACACACTCCCCACGAACGACTCATCCGGATTTTAACCTAAATGGACGACGTTCATCCTTACTTTGACAAATCCCATTTAAAAGCAGGTCGCCTGGTCGTGCCCAGAGCCGGAAACATGGCTGTGTTTAAACTGCGTCTCGTGTTTTTGGCGGCCTCCATCATCTTTCCGAAGGTCATAAAAACAATCTTTTTTCATTCCTTTTTTTTAGGTCATTCTTTTAAGTTATTCTTTTTTTAGGTCATTCTTTAAGTTTTTTTTTTTAGGTCATTCTTTCAAATTATTTTTTTTTAGGTCATTCTTTAAGTTATTCTTTTTTTTTAGGTCATTCTTTTAAGTTATTCTTTTAAAGGCCAGAGAGAGAGAGAGATAGAGAGAGAGAGAGAGAGAGAGAGAGAGAAAGAGAGAGAGAGAGAGAGAGAGAGAGAGGGGCAAGCTTGCTGGTACAATACCTTTCCTTTGGCAACTATTCCCCGACCAGCTGGGGCTACCCCAGTGCCTTGGATCTCTCCCCCTTCCCCCATCTTCTTTAACTTTTTTAAGTCGCCATCATCGTCGCCCGAGCTGGAGGCGCCTTAAAGACCCTACGTGGTAATTACGTCGTCCATCCCTCCCCCACCCCTACTTCAAGACACCTGTCTACACCCGAGGAGAAGTTCGGTGTTTGCAGTCAGTACCCGCGGAGTTGTTGTTTGCCCCCCCCCCCCCCCTGAAGACAACCTTCTGTTTACGTCTCCTGTGTTTGCACTATCCCAACCTCGTTATTGAGTTCTGTTATGAGATGATTAGTTTCTGTTGGCCTCTTCTGGGACCGGAGATTGTCTCCCACCCACCCTTTACTACGTCAGAGGCAATTACCGCCCTCTTAATTACCTCCTCCCGGGTCTGTGATTACCGGGATCCGTCTCGTTAAGCTGCTCTTTCACAGGAAATAATAACAATAACAAAATAATAACAATAGTAATAATATTAATAATAATAATAATAATAATAATAATAATAATAATAATAATCCAAAATAATCAGTCATTATAATGATCATTAACATCATTCTTACTATTAACTACCATCAATATCATTCTAATCATGATGATATCATCATTACTCACCTCATCATCATCAAATTGATATTTCATTACCCTGTTTACTTCGTGGTGAGGGATGTGAAACTGTCATAAGGCGACGCGTGTGAAACACGCGTCGCGAGTCTAAGTTATGAAGATGTGTGTGTTCACACTATCTCCCTCCGCTCTGACAGACCTCTGTGTGTGTGTGTGTGTGTGTTCTAAGCACAGTATGTTGTTCGGATACGCTATGAGGCCTTCACAGTTTGCCTCTATATACTGCAGGATTGTAAACTCTCTCTCTCTCTCTCTCTCTCTCTCTCTCTCCCGGGCACGGCCCCCTGTATACTGTAACCCCTGTCTCAACGTCTGGTCTCAAGTGAGCGCTGTAACCTTGTATGTATATATATATATATATATATATATATATATATATATATATATATATATATATACACGGAGCATAACGGGCATTCTGGACGTACAGTCGCTTAACCCAGCTTTCTCCTGGGTAATCTGACCCATCCCTGCATCTTGCACTACCTGTATATCCAGCCCCAGTTGTATGAAGAACTCCTATATTGATCAGTGACTCCGTATGATCACTGATCAACTGTATGATCATCACGTGATTAATCTCGAAGCATTGTTCAAACATCTTATAATCCCACTCCTTTTTTCTTTTTATTCCACGGTGGACCACAAGCGAGTCGTCGTAGTATGTGTATGTATCTGTCGCCCCCACGCTGCAGGGCTGCCATGTCCCTCCCTTCCTCCCTCCTCGCCACTGTTCAATCAGGCTGTTGAGGGCAGCGTAATGCTGGACGGTGGGGTGGGGGACGCTGGCCCTGCAGGCCTACGCAGACACCAGGCGCCCCTCGTAGGCCTGCTACACACACACACACACACACACACCACATCCTGGCCGCCACACGCTGATAAACACCCGGGCCAATATGTAATTTCCCCACCCCCCCACTCGACCCCTACCTGCCCCACCGTACAAGCCCCGGGTGTTGCTCATGACCAGAGGCATTTAAGGTGACGATGCTTAATGGTATATGACAATGAAGACATGGACGGCAATCACCTCTCCTGCCATCATGTATGTAACCCATACTACCCCCCTCCTCCCCCTCTGTATATGGCCATCCACCCCCTCCCCTCCATCTGTATAAGATCATCCTCCATCTATATATATGACCAGTCTCCTCACCCCCCTCTATATATATGACCAGTCTCCTCACCCCCCTCTATATATATGACCAGTCTCCTCACCCCCCTCTATATATATGACCAGTCTCCCCCCCATCTATATACATGACCATTCCCCACCATCTATATATATGACGTCTCCCCCCATCTATCTATATGACGTCTCCCCCCATCTATATATATGACGTCTCCCCCCATCTATATATATGACCAGTCTCCTCACCCCCCCCCCTCTATATATATGACCAGTCTCCCCCCCATCTATATACATGACCATTCCCCACCATCTATATATATGACGTCTCCCCCCATCTATCTATATGACGTCTCCCCCCATCTATATATATGACGTCTCCCCCCATCTATATATATGACCAGTCTCCTCTCCCCCCTCTATATATATGACCAGTCTCCCCCCCATCTATATACATGACCATTCCCCCACCATCTATATATATGACGTCTCCCCCCCTCTATATATATGACCAGTCTCCCCCCCATCTATATACATGACCATTCCCCCACCATCTATATATATGACGTCTCCCCCCATCTATATATATGACCAGTCTCCCCCCCATCTATATACATGACCATTCCCCCACTATCTATATATGTGACGTCTCCCCCATCTATATATATGACCAGTCTCCCCCCCATCTATATACATGACCATTCCCCCACCATCTATATATATGACGTCTCCACCCATCTATATATATGACCAGTCTCCCCCCCATCTATATACATGACCATTCCCCCACCATCTATATATATGACCAGTCTCCTCCCCATCTATATATATGACCAGTCTCCCCCCCCCTCTATATGTGACCATTCCCCGCGGTAAATAACGCAAAGTATCAAGGTAATATACACACCCCCATCTCAGCTGTGGGGGCTGGCATCCCCCCCCCTCCCTAACCACAACTTCCACCATCTAATTAGCATACTGGCATGAAGCTAATTAGCATACTAGAACACAGCTCGGCTGACTTAATACCTTAGACATGGTCCCAGAGGGGAGGTAGGGCAGGGGCGCGAGCGCGCGCGCAAGGGGATACGAACCCACAGGTGGCGGCCCCCCGCCCCTTCCACCTAACGGACCGTTAACAGAGGCGATGGTCGTGTCACTCAGCCAACAACGGTCTGGTTGTGATTCACCGTTGAACGGCTGGTTACGATCACCGTTTGTGGGGTCCCCACACCTTCCCGTTGCCCTCTTGTAAACGGAGAAAGAAAACGGTATGTGGGAGGAAGAGGACCATGTGTGGGAGGAAGATGACCGTGTGTGAGAGGAAGATGACCGTGTGTGGGAGGAAGATGACCGTGTGTGGGAGGAAGAGGACCGTGTGTGGGAGGAAGAGGGCCGTGTGTGGGAGGAAGAGGGCCGTGTGTGGGAGGAAGAGGGCCGTGTGTGGGAGGAAGAGGACCGTGTGTGGGAGGAAGAGGACCATATGTGGGAGGAAGAAAACCGTGTGTGGGAGGAAGAGGACCATGTGTGGGAGGAAGAGGACCATATGTGGGAGGAAGAAGACCGCGTGTGAGAGGAAGAGGACCGTGTGTGGGAGGAAGATGACCGTGTGTGAGAGGAAGAGGACCGTGTGTGGGAGGAAGAAGACGGTATGTGTGTGTGTGTGTGTGAGAGAGAGAGAGAGAGAGAGAGAGAATGTGACCTCTGTGGCAAGCACGTGTCGGGACTTTCACACTCGTGTGGTGCCAACCCCCTCCCCCCCACCAACTCGTTAACTTTCCCAACCACCAATTACCAATTATAGTTTCCCCAACTTCTGCACGTTGCTCGCAGTCACCGTCTCCGTCACTCTGCTTGCTCCACCATCCTGTGTGTAAGTGTGTGTGTGTGTGTGTGTGTGTGTGTAGAGAGAGAGAGAGAGAGAGAGAGAGAGAGAGAGAGAGAGAGAGAGAGAGAGCATTCATATTTAAAGCATATCTCGTAAATAAAAATCGCTATAACATAGCCATAACACAGCAACAAGACAATAGCGTATGACACCAACGACGCTGGTCAGGCCAGCGCACGTCACACCCGGCGCACTACACAGCCAGCGCACGTCACACCCGGCGCACTACACAGCCAGCGCACGTCACACCCGGCGCACTACACAGCCAGCGCACGTCACATCAAGCGCACGTCACACCCGGCGCACTACACAGCCAGCGCACGTCACACCCGGCGCACTACACAGCCAGCGCACGTCACATCAAGCGCACGTCACACCCGACGCACTACACAGCCAGCGCACGTCACACCCGGCGCATTCGGCGGTGCTAATTAATGCCTCCGCTGATCCCTGGTACTTCGCTGGACCAAGATGATCCGTGCCGCTGGGGGGACGTAATGACCCTCAGAATGGTAAGGGGGAAGAACTCGGGTCAACGAGGCCTAACCACCCTTAGGTCGAATTCGTCGGCCTTGTTGAGCAACGTTAATTAACGTGGATACAACAGTGGGAAAAGCGTAACACACTTTCTGGGATGTATTCCTTATTATCAATCAAACGCTTTCGTGTATTCTCTTACGTTTTATCAGACGCTTCCAGACATAAATTCCTCATCAATTATCACAAATGACTTCATAAATACACACACACACACACACACACACATATATATATATATATATATATATATATATATATATATATATATATATATATATATATATATATATGGATGGGGTTGTTAGGGAGGTAAATGCAAGAGTTTTGTAAAGAGGGGCAAGTATGAAGTCTGTTGGGGATGAGAGAGCTTGGGAAGTGAGTCAGTTGTTGCTCGCTGATGATACAGCGCTGGTGGCTGATTCATGTGAGAAACTGCAGAAGCTGGTGACTGAGTTTGGTAAAGTGTGTGAAAGAAGAAAGTTAAGAGTAAATGTGAATAAGAGCAAGGTTATTAGGTACAGTAGGGTTGAGGGTCAAGTCAATTGGGAGGTAAGTTTGAATGGAGAAAAACTGGAGGAAGTAAAGTGTTTTAGATATCTGGGAGTGGATCTGGCAGCGGATGGAACCATGGAAGCGGAAGTAGATCATAGGGTGGGAGAGGGGGCGAAAATTCTGGGAGCCTTGAAGAATGTGTGGAAGTCGAGAACATTATCTCGGAAAGCAAAAATGGGTATGTTTGAAGGAATAGTGGTTCCAACAATGTTGTATGGTTGCGAGGCGTGGGCTATGGATAGTGTTGTGCGCAGGAGGATGGATGTGCTGGAAATGAGATGTTTGAGGACAATGTGTGGTGTGAGGTGGTTTGATCGAGTAAGTAACGTAAGGGTAAGAGAGATGTGTGGAAATAAAAAGAGCGTGGTTGAGAGAGCAGAAGAGGGTGTTTTGAAATGGTTTGGGCACATGGAGAGAATGAGTGAGGAAAGATTGACCAAGAGGATATATGTGTCGGAGGTGGAGGGAACGAGGAGAAGTGGGAGACCAAATTGGAGGTGGAAAGATGGAGTGAAAAAGATTTTGTGTGATCGGGGCCTGAACATGCAGGAGGGTGAAAGGAGGGCAAGGAATAGAGTGAATTGGAGCGATGTGGTATACAGGGGTTGACGTGCTGTCAGTGGATTGAATCAAGGCATGTGAAGCGTCTGGGGTAAACCATGGAAAGCTAGTGTAGGTATGTATATTTGCGTGTGTGGACGTGTGTATGTACATGTGTATGGGGGGGGGTTTGGCCATTCTTCGTCTGTTTCCTTGCGCTACCTCGCAAACGCGGGAGACACGACAAAGTATTAAAAAAAAAAAAAAAAAAAAAATATATAATATATATATATATAATCTATATATAAAATATAATATAATATATATATAATATATTATATATATATAATATAACTTTAGACTTAAAAGATACTTCCAGACTAACTTTCCATCACATAAAAAAAGGTATTGTCCAAAATTGTCCCGTGTTAATTGAACCTCCGTGGTGTCCACCACCACCTCCACCACCATCTCCACCACCACCACCACCCGTCCAGCGCAGCCTATCTGAGCGGGTGGCCATCAGCAAGAACCCAACGCCTCAACGAACGTACAACCACAACACCCACGACCTGCTATAACCCGCCATAACCCTCCACACAACCCTATGTAAAGGCCGACCCTTAAATTAAATAATCACACAACCACACACGCACGTGCAAATGACCAAAAAAAAAAAAAAAACTTTTTTTTTTAACCAGAACGTGACACGCGTCGCTCTTCCAACCCGAAAAGATACATCGCCACACACATCACTACACACACAACAAACAAATCCGTTATTAATAAACAATCCTGCATCGCTGCTAACTGCCCCTAAAATGGTTTGTCAATGTTGTTGCTGTTGTTGTTGTCCTCCCCCCCCCCCCAAACCCCACCACACCCAGCACATCTAACATGCTCACAACAACCCAGCCACAGATGGGAGGGTAAACCGTCACCACACCACACACACGAGACAGGAAAAAGGTTAACTGCCGTCCCAGATAAACGAGTCACAGGGTTAACTACCGTCCAGGATCAATGAGTCACAAGGTAACTACCGTCCCAGATAAACGAGTGACAAGGTTAACTACCGTCCCGGATAAACGAGTCAACGCGTAAACCCACAGTACAACAGATAAACCGAAATGCCAGTTAACGTAATTACCGTAACTTCAGCGATTACTAAATCACCGCTGGAAGCCGGTTATTGGTCAGGTGTGGTCCCCCCCCCCCCAACCCACACACACCCAGCACATCAACACTTACTCAACTACCGTCCAAGCCACAGGATGGGGAGGGGTAAATTACCGTCCCAGACACACACACACACACACACACACACACACACACGACAGGAAAAAGGTTAACTGCCGTCCCGGATAAACGAGTCACGGGGTTAACCCATGTATCAAGAGGATTAACGGAAGTGGCAAGTCAGAAACCGGATTACCGTAACTTCAGCGATCTACAAATCCCCGCTGGAAGCCGGATTATGCGCTCAGCGTCGGGCAAAGTGCGTACCGAGGCTCTGTTCTCAACGTCCCAGGCGAAGACGAGGTGGGTCACTGGAGGCCTTTCCAGTGGGTAGTGGACGATGGGGTTACTGGAGACTTTCCAGGAGGCTGTGAACGATGGGGGTACTGGAGCCTTTCCAGGATCCTGTGAACGATGGGGGTACTGGAGCCTTTCCAGGAGGCTGTGAACGATGGGGGTACTGGAGCCTTTCCAGGATCCTGTGAACGATGGGGGTACTGGAGCCTTTCCAGGAGGCTGTGAACGATGGAGGTACTGGAGCCTTTCCAGGAGGCTGTGAACGATGGGGGTACTGGAGCCTTTCCAGGAGGTGTGAACAATGGGGGTACTGGAGCCTTTCCAGGATCCTGTGAACGATGGAGGTACTGGAGCCTTTCCAGGATCCTGTGAACGATGGGGGTACTGGAGCCCTTCCAGGAGGCTGTGAACGATGAGGGTACTGGAGGCCTTCCATGAAGCTGTGACCGATGGGTTACCGGCGAGATCCTGCCGTTTTAACACACCCATGCTGTCCACCCACTTCACAAAAATACACAGACAACGCACCAAGTTGACCGCTATACGTTACACCACTTACCTGTTCGCGTCAGTAATAATTAGAATGGAACTGTTCAAAAGGTGATCCCCCGTCCACTGGCGATGACATTTCCACAACAAAAAAAAAATTACATATTTAATGAGCTGTAATTAGGCCACATAATTGTCTCCTGATTTAATGGACTGATTATATCGGCATGAACCATCAAGGGCTTGTCTGTATTAGGTATACGTATAGACTTTCGTCCAAGCCCACTCATTTATCTTCCCCCACTAAATATATATATACATACGTCCATCCATTAATATCCGATAAATTCTGAGAACTCGATAACATCAAACGGAAAGAATTATCCCCTCCCAACTGTATACTTACGACAACACGTCTCTCCGACCTTTTAAAGACAAAAACAACCAGCACGTCTGTCAAAACAGTTCGTTCATACAGCCCGGGAGAACCCCGGGGACGCGACACAACACCCACCCAAAGATAAACAAGCCTTCCCTTGCAGGGCGGAGCTTCTCAAAGCGATCCATGATATTTTCCGGCACGGTATTATCCCGTCACACGCTCCGTTTAACCGTGCCAGCAGCCGAGTCGAAATTTTATATAAGCCCGGCTCTGAAGATGCTCGGAGGGAGGAGGGGCAGCTGTGTCAAACACGAGGAACCACTTAACGTCAAATTACCTTCTTTTTTCTCAATGAGACTTTGAACACTATTGATAATGTCGCGACCCACAGATCAACGTATAAAGTTAACTTATTGTTAAGTATAATTTGTAATTCGTACTTTGTCTCTTAACATAACTGATGATTTTGTACACCACAGATCTCCATGATATAAAGTTAACTTATCCTTACGTATCATTAATGATAATTTTATTTTGCTTCTTACATTATAGATAATTTTGTGGCCCATAGATCGACGTAGTATAATCTTAGAAATTATTAATAACTTTTCGTCTATCGTACATTACTGATAACTTTGTAGCCTACAGGCCTTTTATACAGTCAACTGATCAAGAGTTTTCTCCTAAGTCTCTTCCAAAGTAACTATACTACACAAAGGAGGAATTCATAAGTACTCACAAAACATCACGGATACTTATACTTTTCCATCCTGTAAGTGCTCACTTCATGGGAGTCTGACCCCTGTCACTTACCGAGCTGTCTCAAGCCAACAAGGGCCAAACTCGCATACAACTTCTTTTCTGATTAATTCATGTAATCCCCTGTTACGGGAGACAGAGAGAGAGAGAGAGAGAGAGAGAGAGAGAGAGAGAGAGAGAGAGAGAGAGAGAGAGAGAGAGAGAGAGAACTGACTGACCTCTATGTCCCATTGTAAAGTAAGCCGGTTTTTCTTTAAACAGTGCGTTGCCTTTCCATGGTGTGTGTGTGTGTGTGTGTGTGTGTGTGTGTGTGTGATGACATACCGCAAGTGATGTTAAGCATTAGTGAGGGGCTGTATCAGAGGGGGTCGTGTGTGTTCACCCCGACGGGACGACCTCCGAACACGACGAAAGACCACAACGCTCCCTTGCTCTCTTTTTCAACCCCTGCACCTTCCTCGTGACCTCCTGGCGCTTTTTCCATTTATATATATATATATATATATATATATATATATATATATATATATATATATATATATATATATATATCTTTCTCTCGCAATCCTTCTTCGTAAGTACTGCCCATATACTTCTCATTTTCTTTCTCACTAGGAACTTTACTTCTTCATTTCACCATACACTACCCTTCTGTAATATGCCCCTCCTCCGCCTTTCGTATGCCACGCACATCTCCCGCACATGCCAACACTCCTTCCCTAAATACCTCCCATCCCTCACCCACTTCCTTAGTTTCGTGTCGCCACATCTTTTGCCATTCTACACTCGATCTCTCCTGGTATAACTTCGCCCAGGTTTCTTTTAACAAGCTCAATGACTTTCGCCAATCTCATCTCATCCACATCGTCCCCCTCTTTTCCTGAAGACCTTGACAAATCTCGGTTGCTTCCTCGTACATCCAGACACCCCAGACTGAGCCTTCGAGGAGGAGGAGGCACTTCCCGCTTGGCTACCTTCTCGGATCAATCTTTAAGGAGTTGAAATACAAGGATTAGGGGTCGGGGGACAGGTGTCCAACCCTTTGCTACCAGCCCTCTTCGTTGCCTTCTACGACACACTAGGAATTATATATATATATATATATATATATATATATATATATATATATATATATATATATATATATATATATATATATATATATATATATCATTTCATGTTTCTTTTTGATATATGAAATGCACAACCGTGTCCTGGATAACAAGTCTCTCGTCTTTGTGCATATAATAATTACTGTGTTCAAGACAGTGTTAAATTTGCTTGCATTTGTCCGACACTGTCCAAAAGGAGAGCGAAAGCTCACTGGTGTAATTTCTGAAAATACGATAACAATGGCAACTGGGAATTTACATGTGTTCATAAATTACAAAACAAGAAGGGACACACTGATGCTATTCACGCCACGGTCTTTACCGAAAAATGTCTGGAATTATATATATATATATATATATATATATATATATATATATATATATATATATATATATATATATATATATATTCATACTTGTCCTCCATGCTCCCCGTTAGCGAGGTAGCGCCAGGAACAGATAAAGACAAGTCGCTGTCATGCGTTATGCACAGAAATCACAGCTCCCTATCCACAACCAGGCCTCACAGACCTTTCTGTGGTTTCCCCTGACCGCTTCATTTGCCCTGGTTCGACCCACTGACAGCACGTCGTTCCCCGTATACCGCTTCGTTCCAATTCGCTCTATCCCTTGCAAGCCACACACCCTCCTGCACGTCAGGCCCCTAACCTTCAAAGCATCTGTCACTCCATCCTGCCACCTCCTCATTGGATCCCCAACCCTATCTCTTGTTCACTTCACTTCTGACATGCATACCATCTCACTCATCCTCTCTTTATGCCCAAACCACCTTTGCACACCCTCTTCAGCTCTCTCAAACCTATTCTCCTCACTATCTCTGTCGCTTAAGCACTCACCTTCGTCACCCCTTTGCCTTCATACGATGGCACTATACATGCATTTCGCCAATCCTCAGGCATCTCACAATAAGCCATACATAAACTAGAAATCCTGACTATCCAGTCCAATCACAACAGACTTTCCAAAATCGAAAGCACGTACTCGTTTTCTGTGACACCAAACGTGCTTCTGTAAGTTTTCTTATATGTTTCCAGCGCAGTTCAGTTGAAAGCAATCTCCAGATCTGTTGATTAAATAAAGACTGACAATATATCTCAATCTGGGTCACAGTTCAACCACCTTCAGTCGGATACAACGAAGAATGGACGTTGAAACACACAAATACACTACCGGGGACGACGCTACTGTACGTAGGACATCAAATAACAGCCAAGGTTGACGCTAATCTTAGCAATACTCTAAATGTCCTCCCAATGATGGCGCTAATGTTAGCAAGATTCCAAATACACACCCAAAAATGGCGCTAATGTTAGCAAGAATCCAAATACACACCCAAGAATGGCGCTAATGTTAGCAAGACTCCAAATACACACCTAAGGATGTCGCTAATGTTAGCAAGACTCCAAATACACACCATCAAGGATGGCGCTAATGTTAGCAAGACTCCAAATACACACCATCAAGGATGGCGCGTCATTCACTATATCCGTGGGAGGGAAGGGTGGGGTAGGGTGGGGTGGGGGGGTCACGAGGGAATATACAGCCCGTGACGTCACAGGCTCCGGGAACGTGTTCCGAACACTCCTCCAAGACAGGGCCAACAAACAAGGCGATCGGGAGGTGTGTGTGTGGTGGTCGGCCATGCCATTAACCTGTGGACACGTCCCTGGCCCTTGCGGAGTGTCATCACAACATGACCTCTTATGCTAACCTCACTCACCTGCTGCACATTGCAGTCCAGGTCAAGATATGCTGATGGGGGGGGGAGAGCTTTCCCCACCCACTCACACACACACACACACACACACTCCAACCCACTCACTCACACACACACACACACACACACTCCAACCCACTCACACACACACACACACACACACACACACACACACACACACACACACACACACACACACACAATCACACACATACACACACACACTCCAACCCACTCACACACACACATACACACACACAATCACACACATACACACACACACTCCAACCCACTCACACACACACACACACCAGCCCGTCAATTGGAAAGGTAAAATCCAAGTGCCTGAACACCCACCCACCAGAGCGACGGCCCATCCTTCTCCGCCAAGCAATCAAACCACATCCAGGCCAGCAGGCACACCAGCCCTCCATCAATCACCACCCTCCAGTGAGGAGGGCATCTGGGGTAGCCGCCCCGGGCTGCGCTGGTGGAGGGAGGGAGGGAAGGAGAGTGCGTGTAGTGGTGGTGGAGGGAGGGAGGGAAGGAGAGTGCGTGTAGTGGTGGTGGTGGAGGGAGGGAGGGAAGGAGAGTGCGTGTAGTGGTGGTGGAGGGAGGGAGGGAGGGAAGGAGAGTGCGTGTAGTGGTGGTGGTGGAGGGAGGGAGGGAAGGAGAGTGCGTGTGGTGGTGGTGGTGGTGGTGGAGACAAAAAGTCCCACCACCAGACGCACCGGTGTGTGAGGGAGAGAGCGCGGCCCGCCCCCTCCACACAACGCACTTTACCATCATATTGATCCAAGCGATCGAGTGCGTTCTTATCTACGGCTCTCTCTAGTGTGGGGGGAGATAAGAGTAGTGGAGGAGGACACTTGGGTGGGGGAGATAAGACTTAGAGAGGAGGGGGAGGCTAGTGAGAGAGAGAGAGAGAGAGAGAGAGAGAGAGAGAGAGAGAGAGAGAGAGAGAGAGAGAGAGAGGGCACTGGGGTGGGAGAGATAAGAGTAAGAAAGAGACGAGGGGAAGGCTGGTGCGAGAGAGAGAGAGAGAGAGAGAGAGAGAGAGAGAGAGAGAGAGAGAGAGAGAGAGAGAGAGAGAGAGAGAGAGAGGCTGGTGTGTGTGAGGAGAAGACATATCCAGTGGGAGAGTGTGGGAACATAGAACAAAGAGGCTGGTGTGGGGAGATGAACCCCGTTCAGTTCTGGCTTGGGGAGAAAGAAATAGTGGGAGCCTGGTGTGGGGAGATAGATACAGCGGGAGGCTGGTGTGGGGAGACATAGCCAGTGCGGGGTTGGGGTGACGAGAGATACATACCATCAATGAGAGGCTGGTATGGGGAGATGTGGCCAGTGAGAGGCTGGGAGAGTGTTGCACGGGAGTGTGGGAGAGTGTTACACGGGAGTGTGAGAGGCTAGGAGAGTGTTGCACGGGAGAGTGAGAGGCTGGGAGAGTGTTGCACGGGAGTGTGGGAGGCTGGGAGAGTGTTGCACGGGTGTGAGAGTCTAGGAGAGTGTCGTACGGGAGTGTAAGAGGCTGGGAGAGTGTTGCACGGGAGTGTTGGAGAATGTCACATGGGAGTGTGAGAGGCTAGGAGAGTGCTGCACGGGAGTGTGGGAGGCTGGGAGAGTGCTGCACGGGAGTGTGGGAGGCTGGGAGAGTGTTGCACGGGAGTGTGTGGGAGATTAACGGTAGCCCGGAGCCTCTGTCAAGATGGGAGAGAAAACATCCAACCGTTAATCACTTAAATCAACCAATTAACCCTCGGCTACTCAACGCTAACCAAGGGCTAAAAATATATATGAAAAAAGAAACAATACGTCAATTAACGAAGGATGGAATTACGGGCTATGAAATTCTGTAGATTTTGCCCTCAAAATACTTTTGAAAAATTATAACAACAGTACAGTGCGAGTCGCTCTACCATAAAATTACATTAATTACAAAGTACAAGAGTGGCAAATAATCCCATTAGGGTTTAATCATGTGGGGCATTTCTCATCATGGGGTCATGACACATAAAAAAACCCTATAGAACAAACTGCAGCGGATACATACTCAAACACCTCGGGGGGCCTCGTGACGTCACGAGAGGCCCACTTGACGTCATCATCATCCCAGCGCCCGCGAGCCGCTAATCTTCTTGGTCAACACAAATGGAAAATGTATGTGAGAAATACTTAGAAAAGCAAATGGATTTGTATGTAGCATTTATGGATCTGGAGAAGGTATATGATAGAGTTGATAGAGATGCTCTGTGGAAGGTATTAAGAATATATGGTGTGGGAGGCAAGTTGTTAGAAGCAGTGAAAAGTTTTTATCGAGGATGTAAGGCATGTGTACGTGTAGGAAGAGAGGAAAGTGATTGGTTCTCAGTGAATGTAGGTTTGCGGCAGGGGTGTGTGATGTCTCCATGGTTGTTTAATTTGTTTATGGATGGGGTTGTAAGGGAGGTAAATGCAAGAGTCCTGGAAAGAGGGGCAAGTATGAAGTCTGTTGGGGATGAGAGAGCTTGGGAAGTGAGTCAGTTGTTGTTCGCTGATGATACAGCGCTGGTGGCTGATTCATGTGAGAAACTGCAGAAGCTGGTGACTGAGTTTGGTAAAGTGTGTGGAAGAAGAAAGTTGAGAGTAAATGTGAATAAGAGCAAGGTTATTAGGTACAGTAGGGGTGAGGGTCAAGTCAATTGGGAGGTGAGTTTGAATGGAGAAAAACTGGAGGAAGTGAAGTGTTTTAGATATCTGGGAGTGGATCTGTCAGCGGATGGAACCATGGAAGCGGAAGTGGATCATAGGGTGGGGGAGGGGGCGAAAATTTTGGGAGCCTTGAAAAATGTGTGGAAGTCGAGAACATTATCTCGGAAAGCAAAAATGGGTATGTTTGAGGGAATAGTGGTTCCAACAATGTTGTATGGTTGCGAGGCGTGGGCTATGGATAGAGATGTGCGCAGGAGGATGGATGTGCTGGAAATGAGATGTTTGAGGACAATGTGTGGTGTGAGGTGGTTTGATCGAGTAAGTAACGTAAGGGTAAGAGAGATGTGTGGAAATAAAAAGAGCGTGGTTGAGAGAGCAGAAGAGGGTGTTTTGAAATGGTTTGGGCACATGGAGAGAATGAGTGAGGAGAGATTGACCAAGAGGATATATGTGTCGGAGGTGGAGGGAACGAGGAGAAGAGGGAGACCAAATTGGAGGTGGAAAGATGGAGTGAAAAAGATTTTGTGTGATCGGGGCCTGAACATGCAGGAGGGTGAAAGGAGGGCAAGAAATAGAGTGAATTGGAGTCATGTGGTATACAGGGGTTGACGTGCTGTCAGTGGATTGAAGCAAGGCATGTGAAGCGTCTGGGGTAAACCATGGAAAGCTGTGTAGGTATGTATATTTGCGTGTGTGGACGTGTGTATGTACATGTGTATGGGGGGGGGGGGTTGGGCCATTTCTTTCGTCTGTTTCCTTGCGCTACCTCGCAAACGCGGGAGACAGCGACAAAGTATAAAAAAAAAAAAAAAAAAAAAAAAAAAAAATATATATATATATATATATATATATATATATATATATATATATATATATATATATATATATCCCATTCTTGAAGGGTAAATAATATATGTCCT